>NC_060087.1:53653865-53953865 GCF_922984935.1 Meles meles
TAGATTTTGGATACTAGCCCTTTATCTGATATGTCGTTTGCAAGTATCTTCTCCCATTCTGTCAGCTGTCTTTTGGTTTTGTTAACTGTTTCCTTTGCTGTGCAAAAGCTTTTGATCTTGATGAAATCCCAATAGTTCATTTTTGCCCTTGCTTCCCTTGCCTTTGCCGTTGTTCCTAGGAAGATGTTGCTGCGGCTGAGGTCGAAGAGGTTGCTGCCTGCATTCTCCTCAAGGATTTTGATGGATTCCTTTCTCACATTGAGGTCCTTCATCCATTTGGAGTCTATTTTCGTGTGTGGTCTAAGGAAGTGGTCCAATTTCATTTTTCTGCATGTGGCTGTCCAATTTTCCCAGCACCATTTATTGAAGAGGCTGTCTTTTTTCCATTGGACATTCTTTCCTGCTTTGTCGAAGATGAGTTGGCCAGAGAGTTGAGGGTCGATTTCTGGGCTCTCTATTCTGTTCCACTGATCTGTGTGTCTGTTTTTGTGCCAGTACCATGCTGTCTTGATGATGACAGCTTTGTAATAGAGCTTGAAGTCCAGAATTGTGATGCCACCAACTTATTTATTTTTTTTTAAAGATTTTATTTATTTATTTAACAGAGAGTGATCACAAGTAGGCAGAGAGGCAGGCAGAGAGAGAGGGGTAAAGCAGGCTCCCTGCCGAGCAGAGAGCCAGATGCGGGGCTCGATCCCAGGACCCTGGGATCATGACCCGAGCCGAAGGCAGAGGCTTAACCCACTGAGCCACCTAGGCGCCCCGGACAATAGACTTATTTGACTCAAAGATGCTTTATCTTTCAAATAAAGAGAAGAATTATGCTGAACATGATTCAAAGATCATCAGGGCTGCCACTTGCACCACAAGCCCAGAACTAACAGACCCAGGTGCAAGGCTGTTTTCTCCTCAGTTTCAAAGGGTGGGCTCCTCTCCTCAGTTTCAGAGGCCAGGATACCTCTGACTAGTGTTTCAGGAAAAAGGTGACTGTAAAGAGCTGTCAAGATGTGGCTGCCACAGGGAGTTGTAGCGGTGATGCTGCTCAAATTATCTAGCCAAAAAAGTTGTTTCTTGAGCCTTAATGGAGCTTAACATGCTGGATTTTGTACTTCATTGGGAACCATCAATCTGATCTTTTGGATTTCTTCTTTTTTTTTTTAATATTTTATTTATTTGACAGAGAGAAATTACAACTAGGCAGAGAGGCAGGCAGAGAGAGAGGAGGAAGCAGGCTCCCTGAAGAGCAGAGAGCCCGATGTGGGGCTCGATCCCAGGACCCTGGGATCACGACCTGAGCCGAAGGCAGAGGCTTTAACCCACTGAGCCACCCAGGCGCCCCGGATTTCTTCTTTTTAAGAAGGGAATGTCTATCCTATACCTGCCCTACCACTATACTTGGGAAACAGATACTTTGTCTGCTTTCACAGATGGAGAGGAATTTTGACTCTGGATGAATCATACCACAAGACTTACCAAAACATAATTCAGATGATATTTAGATGAGATTATGTGCTCAGAATATATGCTTCAATGGGCTAAGAGAGTTGGGGTTATAAGAAGGAATGAATGACTTTTACATGTAAGAAGGATGTGCCTGGGGTGGGCACAGAGTGGGAGG
The DNA here is from genome assembly GCF_922984935.1 of Meles meles. Lineage (NCBI taxonomy): Eukaryota > Metazoa > Chordata > Mammalia > Carnivora > Mustelidae > Meles > Meles meles. The sequence continues at coordinate 53,655,484 of NC_060087.1, forward strand.
TAAAGAATGTATTGTGTCCTTATAAAATACATATATTCAAATCCTAACCCCCAAAGTGACAATATTTGGAGAGAAGATTTTTAGGGAGGCATAAGGTTAAATAAGGTCTTAACAGCAGAACACAAATCCAATAGTATTGGTGAACTTATACATAGAGGCAGAGATATGTAAGCTGTTTCTATGCCCACACAAGAACAGAGGATAAACTCAAAGTGGATAAAAGATCTAACCATGAAACCTGAAACCATAAAACTTCTAAGAGAGAGCATAGGCAATAATCTCTTGCACATCAGCCTTTGCAACATATTTATGGATATGTCTCCTCAGGTAAGGAAAACAAAAGCAAAAATACTCTATTGGGACAATACCAAAATAAAAAGCAAAGGAAACCATCAATGAAGTGAAAAGGCAAACTACTAAGTGAAAGAAGATATTTGAAAATGATACATTTGATAAGAGATTAATATCTAAAATATATAAAAAACTTGTACAACTCAAGACACACATAAAAAAACAAGTAATTTGATTAAAAATGGGCAGAGAATCTGAATAACTAGACTTAGAAAGACAAGAAATAAATGGTGAGAATGTGGAGAAAAAGGAACCTTTACACACTGTTGTTGGTGATGTAAATTGGTACACTCACTGTGAAAAAAATTGTAGTTTCCTCAAAAAATTAAATATAGAAATACCAAATGACCCAATAATTCAACTACAGGGCATTTACACAAAGAAAAGAATCATTAAGTCATAAAGATGTATGAACCCTGGTATTTATTGAGTTTTATTTATAACATCAAGAAATGGGAGCAATGCAAGTGTGTATCAATAGAGGAATGCATAAAGAAAATGTGGTATATAAATATATAATGGAATATAAATCAGTCATAAAAAGAAGGAGATCTTGCCATTGTGACAACATTGATGGACCTAGAGGGCATTCAGCTAAGTGGAATAACCCAGACAAAGACAAATACCATATGATTCCACTCATATTATGGGATCAAAAAATAAATAAAGGAAAAAACAGTAAGTATTAAAAATGGAGAACAAACTGGTGGGTACCACTGAAAAGATGGACAGGGGAAGCTGGGTGAAACAGATAAGGGGTATTATAAAATAAATAAGTCATGGAGATAAAAAGTACAGTACAAAAATATAATCAGTAATATTGTAATGATGTAGTATGGTGACAGATGGTGACAAAAATTACAGTAGTGAACAATTAGTAATGTACAGATGGTTGAATTACTCGGTTACATACCTGAGACTAATATAACATTATATGTTCATTATACTTCAATAATAAGTTAAAAAAGTAACAGTGATGGCGAACCATAAGAGACTATGGACTCTGAAAAACAACCTGAGGGTTTTGAAGGGTCAGGGCTGGGAGGTTGGGGGAACAGGTGGTGGGTAATGGGGAGGGCACATTTTGCATGGAGCACTGGGTGTTGTGCAAAAAGAATGAATACTGTTACGCTGAAAAAATAAATAAAATGGAAACAAGATATACTGTCACTGTTAAAAAAAAAAAAGTAACAGTGACATAATGTCATAAAGATACACAAATGAAACTATGAAGCAAAAAAGAAAGTCCAGAAGTAAACCCATAAATATATGGACAACTGATTTCTGACAAAGGTATAACAACAATGCCATGGAGAAAGAATGTCCTTTTCAACAACTGGTCCTGATACAACTGTATAAGCACATGCAGAATATAAACAAACAAACAAACTTTACTTATATTCTGCATCATATACAACAATTAAAGTGGATCATAGGACAATGTGTAAAACCTAAAAAAAATAAGCTTCCTGGAAGAAAACTCAGAAGAAAATATTTGTGACACAAGCATAAAGGTTTTGTGAATTTTTCTTAGGCAAAGATTACATTTTAGCCATCATAGTGGTGTAAACTACAAAGAATTACTACTTCACACCACTATGATGGCTAAAATGTCCTTTTTTAGACACCCAATTAACAAGTGTCAGGGAGGTAGAACAAGTGCAATCTTCATACACTACTTCACTTGATGGAAATTGCCACAGAACGTTGGAAAACAGTTTCCAATGTCATTAAATGTTATATATATGCTTATAGTATGACCTAGAAATTCCACTCCTAGGAATCTAATCAGGAGAAATTAAAATGTATTTCCATGCAAATAATCAACAAAGCTAAAAGGCAACCTATGGAATGAGAGAAGATATTTGCAAATGACATAACTAATAAGGGGAAGTATAAGATATATAATTATAAATCTCAGTACCCCAAAAAACAAGTAAACCAATTTACAAATGGGCATAGGACATGAGTAGATATCTTTCTAAAGAAGACATTAGAATGGCCAATAGACACATGAAAAGATGCTCAACACATCATTCATTATCAGGGAAATACAAATCAAAACTACAATAAGATATGACCTTGCACCTGTCAGAATGACTAAAATCAAGAACACAAGGAACAACAGGTGTGGAGAGGATGTGGAGAAATGGGAAGCCCCTTGCACTGTTGGTGGGAATGCAAAGAAGTGCAGCCACTCCAGAAAACAACATGGAGGTTCCTCAAAAAATGAAAAATATAACTATCCTATGATCCAGCAATTACACTACTAGGTATTTACCCAAAGAATATAAAAATACTAATTCAGGGGCGCCTGGGTGTCTCAGATGGTTAAGCATCTGCTTTCAGTTCAGGTCATGATCTCAGGGTCCTGGGATCGAGCCCCATGTCAGGTTCCCAGCTCAGCAGGGAGTCTGCTTTTCCCTCTCCCTTTCCCTCTCCCCCTGCTTGTGCTTTCTCGGTCTCTTTCAAATGAATAAATAAAATCTTTAAATAAAATCTTTAAATAAATCTTCAGGATTTTATTTATTTGACAGATCACAAGTAGGCAGAGAGGCAGGCAGAGAGAGAGAGAGGAGGAAGCAGGCTCCCCGCTGAGCAGAGAGCCTGGTGTGGGGCTCGATCCCAGGACCCCAGGATCATGACCTGAGCCAAAGGCAGAGGCTTTAACCCACTGAGCCACCCAGGCACCCCTGAATAAATAAAATCTTTAAAAAAAACCGATTCAAAGGAATAATGCACCCCCATGTTTATAGAAGCATTATGTACGGTAGTCAAATAATGGGAATATCCCAAGTGTCCATCAACTGATGAATGGATAAAGAAGTGCCCCCCCACACGAATATTACTCATCCATAAAAAAGAATCAGATCTTGCTATTTGTAAGAACATGGATGGAGCTAGAGTATATTATGCTAATGAAATAAGTAGTCAGAGAAAGACAAATACCACAAAATTTCACTAATATGTGGAATTTAAAAAACAAAACAAAGGGAAAAGAGAGAGAGGCAAATCAAGAACCAGACTCTTTGTGGAGATTAGAAAGAAAGAGAAGAGAAGAGCACAGGAGATCACACAAGGAAAACACTTCTCCAAAGACATTGACTGGGAAAACAAGAGGGGCTGATATTTTGAGGCTTTGTTTTTTTTTTTGTTTGTTTGTTTTTTTCCCAACCAGCAGAGCTCAAAGATCGGAGCTTTAGTGGTCCATGGTGTAGCTGATATATAGCATTGAGGACACACCAGTGCTCCTGTAGAGAAGGCAGTCAGGCAGATGGCAGCATCTCAGGATCTCCCAATACACACTGGGAGATACAGTTCCCCCTTCTTGGAGCACATATGAGAAAGTGCCTCTCTGGGGACAAAGGAGCTGGTGGGGGACATTACCCTCCCCTGCACCTCAGCATAGCAGAGAGACATCTGCTGAGGGTGGCTAACCCAGAAATTAGCTGCTTAGCAAAGCCATTTTCTTTGCTTCAAATTCCATGTGCCTGATCTCTGGTGCAACTGCCTTTTTGGGTCAAATATGCATCAATCCCAGGACAGTAAGACCCTCCCGCAGAAGACCAGCATAGGTTCCCTCCATGCCAGGTCTCTAAACTTTGGAGTTTTAAAACTCAGCTGGGCTGGATGGGATAACCCCAAAGTGCACTGCACTTCTCCAGACAGGCAAGTGACCTGGATACAGAGTGTATAAGCAGTGACCTGAAAAATGCTTCGGATGCTTGAGGCAAATTTATTCATTCTTCTAGGAGGGTTTCCCTGACAACAGTGAACATGAATTAACCTCTCTGAAGACAAGCTGGCTGGCACCACTTCTTTCCCCTGTCCCTTAGAATAAAATAACTTCAATAAATAGCACAGGGTGAACACTGGAGGTCTAAATTTCTTACATCGAACCTTGCCTCACCTGTGCTTTGCTGGTACTGCTTTTCTCAAGCAAGTGTGGCTGAGAACCAGTGCACTGGGACCCTCTCCCAGAAGAGCAGCAAAAACTCCACCACACACCCCATCACACACCATGTCTACTGGCCATAAAGTTCTGCAAATCTTCAGCACTGGTGGAAATAGTATCAGGTCTTTTATAACAAGAAGACCAGAGCACACTTCATTTAAGACTCACCACACTCTGGCCAAGGTGCAAACACTCCCCACTGAAGGTAAGAAAAAACTGTGTAGAGGACTGACCTGATAGAGCAGTCATAACACAGCAGCAGAATACATGCAGCATACACAAGAGACAATTCCTAAAGAACCAGGCTCTGGACATTATATGACCTCTTCTTCATAAAGCCATTATTCTCAGGAGCAGGAAACATAGCAGGCTTTCCTAGCATAGAGAAGATGACCAAGACCTAGACAAAATGCCAAATGGAGAAATTCATCCCAAAAGGAAGAAAAAGAAAACATAATCTCCAGGGATCTAATTGAAACAGATATAGGTGATATTCCTGATTCAGAACTTAAAGCAACAATTTTAATGATACTAGCTGGACTTAAGAAAAGCATAGATGACATCAGGGAGATCAATACCACAGAGATAAAGGAGTAAAAAATGAATCAGGTTGAAACAAAAAATGCAATAACCAAGATTCAAAACCAACTGGCTATAATGAACTCAAGGATGGAAGACTTCTTCCAAATAAATGATACAGAAAATAGAATTATGGAAAATAATGAAGCTGATCAAAAGAGGGAAAGAAAAATCTTGCATCAGGAAAGTAGACTTAGGGAATCCCAGAACTACATGAAATGTAATAGCTTTCATATCATAGGAGCCCCAGAAAAAGAGGAGAGTGAAAAAGGGGACAGGCTTATTTGGGGAAGTTATAGCTGAACATTTCCCTAATCTGGAGAATGAACAGATTTCCAAATCCAGGAAGCATACAGGACTCCCACCAAAATCAAGAAAAGCGGGCCAACACCAAGATGCCTTTAGTTAAATTTGCAAAATATAGAGATTAAAAACAAATGAAAGAACAAGCAAAAAATCAAGACTAAAAGCAGCAAGGGGAAAGATGTCCCTAACTTACAAGAGAAGACAAATAAGGTTAACAGCAGACCTCTTCATAGAAACATGGCAGACCAGAAGAAAGCTATCCAGTAAGCCTGTCATTAACAATAAAAGGAGAGATAATGATTTTCCCAGACAAACAAAAACTAAAGGAGTTTATGACCACTAAAACAGCCCTTCAGGAAATATTAATGGGGACTTGCTGAGTGGGAAAAAGACTAGAAGGGGACAGAGGAAATCTCCAGAAATAATGACAAAACAAGCAATAAGATGGCACTAAATTCACATTTATTACTAATTAACCCTGAGTGTAAATGAAACAAGTGTCCAATCAAAAGACATAGGGTGTCAGAATGGATACAAAACAAAGACACATTTTACATGTTGCCTACAAGAGACTCATTTTAGACCTAAAGACACTTGCAGATTAAAAGTGAGGGGATGGAGAAATGTTTATCATGTTAATGGACATCAAAAGAAAGCTGGAGTAGCTACACTTACATCAGACAAACTAGATTTTAAACTGAAGACTGTAACAAAAGATGAAGAAGGGGGGGCATCTGGGTGGCTCAGTGGGTTTGGCATCTGGCTATTGATTTTGGCTCAGGTCATGATCACAGGGACGTGGGATCAAGCTGCAGATTCTGAGCTGAGTGGGGAATATGCTTGAGATTGTCTACCTTTCACTCTGCTCCCTCCCCCCTTGCACTTTCACTGTCTTTCTCTCAAACAAATGAATTAAGTCTTTTAAAACAGAGATGAAGAAGGGCACTACATCATAATAAAGGGGTCTAGGCAACAAGATCTAACAATTATAAATTGTTATCCCCCTCAATTGGGAGCATCCAATATACAAAGCAATTAATAACAAACATAAAGGAACTAATTGGTAATAATGCAATGAATCTAGGGGAATTTAATAGCCACTTACATCAATGGACAGGTCATCTAAGCAGGAAATCAGCAAAGAAACAATGACTTTGAAACACACACTGGACCAAACGGACAGAAAAGATATATTCAGAACATTTCATCTTAAAGCAGCAGGATGCATATTTGTAAAGTGCACATGGGACATTCTTTAGAATAGATCAAATACTAGGTCATACCAATATCACTGATGAATATGGATGCAAAGATTCTCAACAAGATCCTAGTAACAGGATCCAGCAGCACATTAAAAAGATTATCCACCATGATCAGGTGGGATTCATCCCTGGGTTGCAAGGTTGGTTCAACATTCGCAAATCAATCAATGTGATAGAACAAATCAATAAGAGGAGAGAAGAACCACATGGTCCTCTCAATTGATGCAGAAAAAGCATTTGACAAAATCCAGCATCCGTTCCTGATGAAAACGCTTCAAAGAATAGGGATAGAGGGAACATTCCTGAACTTCATAAAATCTATCTATGGAAGACCCACAGCAAATATCATCCTCAATGGGAAAAAGCTTGCAGCCTTCCCGTTGAGATCAGGAACACGACAAGGAAGCCCACTCTCACCACTCTTGTTCAACAAAGTATTAGAAGTCCTTGCAACGGCAATCAGACAACAAAGAGAAATAAAAAGTATCCAAATTGGCAAGGAAGAAGTCAAACTCTCTCTCTTTGCAGATGACATGATTCTATATATGGAAAACCCCAAAGACTCCACCCCCAAACTACTAGAACTCATACAGCAATTCAGTAACGTGGCAGGATACAAAGTCAATGTACAGAAATCAGTGGCTTTCTTATACACTAACAATGAAAATACAGAAAGGGAAATTAGAGAATCGATTCCATTTACTATAGCACCAAGAACCATAAGATACCTGGGAATAAACCTAACCAAAGAGGTAAAGGACCTGTACTTGATGAACTACAGAACACTCATGAAAGAAACTGAAGAAGACACAAAAAGATGGAAGCCTGTTCCATGCTCTTGGATTGGAAGAATAAACATTGTTAAAATGTCTATACTGCCTAGAGCAATCTATACTTTTAATGCCATTCCGATCAAAATTCCACCAGTATTTTTCAAAGAGCTGGAGCAAATAATCCTAAAATTTGTATGGAATCAGAAGAGACCCCGAATTGCTAAGGAAATGTTGAAAAACAAAAACAAAACTGGCGGCATCACGTTACCCGATTTCAAACTTTACAACAAAGCTGTGATCACCAAGACAGCGTGGTACTGGCATAAAAACAGACACATAGACCAGTGGAATAGAGTGGAGAGCCCAGATATGGACCCTCAACTCTATGGTGAAATAATCTTCGACAAAACAGGAAAAAATATTCAATGGAAAAAAGACAGTCTCTTCAATAAATGGTGCTGGGAAAACTGGACAGCGATATGTAGAAGAATGAAACTCGACCATTCTCTTACACCATACACAAAGATCAACTCGAAATGGATAAAAGACCTCAACGTGAGACAGGAATCCATCAGAATCCTAGAGGAGAACGTAGGCAGTAACCTCTTCGATATCAGCCACAGCAACTTCTTTCAAGATAAGTCTCCAAAGGCAAAGGAAACAAAAGCAAAAATGAACTTTTGGGACTTCATCAAGATCAAAAGCTTCTGCACAGCAAAGGAAACAGTCAACAAAACAAAGAGGCAACCCACGGAATGGGAGAAGATATTTGCAAATGACAGTACAGACAAAAGGTTGATATCCAGGATCTATAAAGAACTTCTCAAACTCAACACACACAAAACAGATAATCATATCAAAAAATGGGCAGAAGATATGAACAGACACTTCTCCAATGAAGACATACAAATGGCTATCAGACACATGAAAAAATGTTCATCGTCACTAGCCATCAGGGAGATTCAAATTAAAACTACATTGAGATACCACCTAACACCAGTTAGAATGGCCAAAATTAGCAAGACAAGAAACAACGTGTGTTGGAGAGGATGTGGAGAAAGGGGAACCCTCTACCACTGTTGGTGGGAATGCAAGTTAGTGCAGCCACTTTGGAGAACAGTGTGGAGACTCCTGAAGAAATTAAGAATAGAGCTTCCCTATGACCCTGCCATTGCACTGCTGGGTATTTACCCCAAAGATACAGATGTAGTGAAAAGAAGGGCCATCTGTACCCCAATGTTTATTGCAGCAATGGCTACGGTCGCCAAACTGTGGAAAGAACCAAGATGCCCTTCAACGGATGAATGGATAAGGAAGATGTGGTCCATATACACAATGGAGTATTATGCCTCCATCAGAAAGGACGAATACCCAACTTTTGTAGCAACATGGACGGGACTGGAAGAAATTATGCTGAGCGAAATAAGTCAAGCAGAGAGAGTCAAGTATCATATGGTCTCACTTATTTGTGGAGCATAACAAATAACATGGAGGACATGGGGAGATGGAGAGGAGAGGGAGTTGAGGGAAACTGGAAGGGGAGATGAACCATGAGAGACTATGGACTCTGAAAAACAACCAGAGGGTTTTGAAGGGGCGGGGGTGGGGGGTGGGAGGTTGAGGAACCAGGTGGTGGGTAATAGGGAGGGCACGTACTGCATGGAGCACTGGGTGTGATGCCAAAACAATGAACACTGTTATGCTGTAAATAAACAAATAAACGAATAAAAAAAAATACTAGGTCATGAATAAGGCCTCAACAAGTACAAAAAATTGATGTCATACTATGTATATTTTCAGACCACAATACTATGAAACTTGGAAATCAACCACAAGGAAACATTTAGAAAGACCAAAAATATATGGAGGATGAAGAACATCTTACTAGAGAATGTGAAGGTAATTCAAAACCAGGAAATTAAATAAGAAATTTAAAAAATACATGGAAATAAATGAAAGTAAAAACAGGATGGTCCAAAACATTTTGGATACAGCCAAGGTGGTAACAAGGAGGAACTATACAGTAATATAGGTCTACCTCAAAAAATAAGGTAAATATCAAATATGCAACCTAACCTAACACCTAAAGGAGCTAGAAAGAGAAGAGAAAATGAGGCCTAAACCAAGCAGGGGAAGGGAAATAATAATGACTGGAGCAGAAATAAAAGATGTAGAAACAACAACAGAAACCAGTAAAACAGATCAACAAAACCAGGAGCTGCTTCTTTGACAAAATTAATAAAATTGATAAACCCTCAGCCAGACCTATCAAAAAGAAAAGGGAAAGTACCAAACAAATAAAACCATGAATGAAAAAGGAGATCACAACCAAAATCACAGAAATACAAACAATTATAAGAGTATATTATGAAAACTTATATGTCAGCAAATTGGGCAATTGGGAAGAAATGGATATATTACAAGAAACATATAAACCACCAAAACTGAAACAGGAAGAAATAGAAAAACTGAAAAGACAACCAGCAAAGAATTTGAATCAGAAATCAGTATCTCCCAGTGAAGGTAAGTCCAGGGCCACATGACTTCCCTGGTGAATTCTGCCAAACGGTTGTTATTTTTTAAGATTTTATTTGTTTATTTGAGAGAGGGAGAGCAAGAGAGAAACAGAGTGAGAGAGAAAGTATGAGCAATGGAGAGGGACACAGAGAGAGGGAGAAGCAGACTCTCCAGTGAGCAGGGAGCCTGACACCAGGCTCGATCCCAGGACCCTGAGATCATGACCTCTGCCAACGGCAGATGCTTAACTGCATCTGCTACCCAAACGCCCCTTCTACCAAACATTGAGAGAACAATACTTATTCTTCTGAAACTGTTTCAAAACATAGAAATGGAAATAAAACTTCTAAATTCATTCTATGAGGCCAGTATCACCTTGATTCCAAAATGTGACAAAGACCCCACTAAAAAGGAGTATCACAGACCAATATCCCCTATGAACATGGATATAAAATTTCTCAACAAAATACAAACAAAATACTAGCAAATCAAATACAACAGTACATTGAAAGAATTATTCACTATGACCAAGTGGGATTTATTCATGGGCTACAGGGACAGTTCAATATTTGCCAGCCAATCAATGTAATATAACACATTAAAAAAAGAAAGGATAAGAACAATCTCAATCAACAGATGTAGAAAAAGCATTTGACAAAGTATAACATCCATTATTGATAAAAACCCTCAACAAAGTAGGGATAGAAGAAACATATCTCCACATCATAAAATCTATATATGAAAGATCCACAGCTAATATCATTCATAATGGGGGAAACTGAGAGGTTTTCCTCTGGTCAGGAACAAGACAGGACATCCACTATCACCACTGTTAATTTAACATGGTACTGGAAATCCTAGTTTCAGCAATCAGACAACAAAAATAAAAGGCATTCAAATTGGAAAAGTAGTCAAACTCTCACTCTTCATAGATGACGTGATACTTTGCGTGGAAAACATAAAGACTCCACCCCAAAGTTGCTAGGATGGATACACAAATTAAGTAAAGCTGAAGGATACAAAATCAATGTACATAAATCTGTCGCATTTCTATACACCAATAATGAAGCAGCAGAAAGAGAAACCAAGGAATCAATCCCATTTACAACTGCAACCCAAACCGTAAGATACCTAGGAATAAACCTAAGCAAGGAGGTAAAAAGATTTCTACTCTGAAAACTATAGAACACTTATGAAAAAAAATGAAGGTGATGCAAAGAAATGGAAAAACATTCCATGCTCATGGACTGGAAGAATAAATTCTGTTAAAATATCTATACTACCCAAAGCAATTTACACATTCAATGTAATCCCTATCAAAATACCACAGCATTTTTCAGAGTTAGAATAATCCTAAAATTTTTATGTAACAGCAAAAGACCCTGAGTAGCCAAAGAAATCTTGAAAAAGAAAAGCAAGCTGGAAGCATCACAATTTGACTTCAAGCTATATTACAAAGGTACAGTCATCAGGACATTATGGTACTGGCACAAAAAGAGACACATAGATCAATGGAACAGAACACCCAGAAATGAACCCACAACAATATGGTCAACTAATCTTTGAAAAAGCAGGAAAGAATATCCAATGGAAAAAAATGACAATTTCTTCTAACAAATGGTGTTAGGAAAACGGGACAGCCATATGCAGAAAAATGAAACTGGACCACCATCTTTTACCATACACAAAAATAAATTCAAAGTGAATGAAAGACATAAATGTAAGACAGGAATCCATCAAAATCCTAGAGGAGAACACAGGTAGCAACCTCTTTGACATTGGCTGTCACAACTTCTTACTAGACACATCTCCTGATGCAAGGGGAACAACAACAAAAAAATTAACCAATGAGACTTCATCATGATAAAAAGCTTCTGCGCAGTGAAGGAAACAATCAACAAAACTAAAAGGTGACTTTCAGAATGGCAGAAGATATTTTCAAGTGACATATCTGATAAAGGGTTATTATTTAAAATCTATAGGGGCGCCTGGGTGGCTCAGTGGGTTAAAGCCTCTGCCTTCAGCTCAGGTCATGATCCCAGGGTCCTGGGATTGAGCCCCACATCGGGCTCTCTGCTCAGCGGGGAGCCTGCTTCCTCCTCTCTCTCTGCCTGTCTCTCTGCCTACTTGTGATCTCTGTCAAATAAATAAATAAAATCTTTAAAAAAAGAGAGAAAAAAATACAATCTATAAAGAATTTATCAAACACCCAAGAAATAAATAACCCAGTTAAGAAATGGACAAAAGATATGAAGACATTTTTCCAAAGAAGATATCCAGATGGCCAATAGACACATGCAAAGATGCTCAACACATTACTCATCATCAGGAAAATACAAATCAAAATTATAATGACATATCATCTCACACATGTCAGAATGGCTAAAATTAACAACAGAAGAAAAAAACGGGGACAAGGATGTAGAAAAACTGTTGATGAAAATGCAAAGTGGTACAGCCACTCTGGAAAACAGTATGGAGGTTCCTCAAAAAAAAAAAAAAAATGGAGCTACCCTATGAACAAGCAATTGCAATACTAGGTATTTACCCAAAGAATACAAAAATACTAATTCAAAGGGATACTTGCACCCTGATGTTTTAGTAGCATTACGTACAATAGCCAAATTATAGAAACAGGTCAAGTGCCCACTGACTGATGAATGGATAAATAAGTTATGGTATAGATAGGCAATGGAATATTGCTCATGCATAAAAAGAATGAAATCTTGCTATTTGCAATGATATGGATGGAGCTAGAGAATATTATGCTTAGTGAAATAAGTCAGTCAGAGAAAGACGTATACCTAATGATTTCACTCATATGTGGAATTTAAGAAACAAAAGAAGAAAGAGGAAAAAAAGAGAGAGACAAACCAAGGAATATACTCTTAACCATAAAGGACAAAGTGATGGTTACCAGAGGGGAAGTGAATGGGAGGGATGGGTTAAGTAAGTGATGGGGACTAAAGAAGGCACTTGTGACGAACAATATGGGAAAAAAGAGAGAGACAAACCAAGGAATATACTCTTAACCATAAAGGACGAAGTGATGGTTACCAGAGGGGAAGTGAATGGGAAGGATGGGTTAAGTAAGTGATGGGTACTAAAGAAGGCACTTGTGATGAACAATAGGTGTTGTATGGAAATGTTGAATCACTATATTGTACACCTAAAACCTAAAGTAGTATTATACTGTATGTTAACTAACTGAAATATGAATAAAAACCTAAAAATAAAATATAGTTCCATACAATGACTTATATGTCTATGTTCAAAGAAACATTCATAGAAGCTGAAAAGTGAACACAACCCAAATGTTCATTAATTATTCAGCAAATGAACAAAATGTGGTACACCCACACAATGAAAAACTATTTGTCAATAAAAAGGAAACAGTAACACATGTTACAATGTGTACAAAGCCTCAAAACCATCATGCTAAATTATAAGCAAAGTCCTATAATGGCAAATCTATAGAAATAGAAAGTGCATTACTTGTTGCCTGGAGCTGTGGGTGAGAATGGAGATCAATTTAAATTGGGCATAAGAGCTCTTTGTGGGATGAGGAAATGTTCCAAAATTGTATTAAGGTGATAGTTGTACAACTCTGTCAAGTAAAAGCCACTGAATTGTACACCAAAAATGGATGTGTTCTACAGTATGTAAATTACAACTCAAGAGATCTGTTAAACATATATCCTCCAGTGAATATATCCTCCAGTGTAATCAGAATTAAATCTAAATTCACAACACCGTATGAACCCAAAGTCTAAGCTATTTCTACTCTGTTCCTGTTTCTCCAGGAAATAAATGACATGCCAAAACCCTTGTGTAAAAGAAATAGATTTTTTATGGAGTTTGTCAACTGAGGTACCCAGGAGGACTAAGGAGGGGGTTAATGATGAAACAAAGAATGCAGACAGTCACCCTTGTATGCAATTACCTTTACTATGCTCTTCAGGCTTAGTATCTAATGCCCCACTTTCCATGCTCTGTCCAGCAACTGGGTAGTTTGGGCTGAGATTAAATTTCCCAAATCTACAGAATAGACATCATGCTAATTTCCTTCTATTCACACCTTCTATCAATCAAGTGGACAAAGAAAGTTTATTGAGCAAGTACCAGTTGCTCCAACTATGTGCTAGATCCTGTGGGTGACTGATGAGCAGACAAATAAAAGTGTGATCCAATGTAGAAAAATAAAAAAAAGAAATTGTAACTGTTATGGCTGAAATGGAAGCGGGACCCCCAGAGTCCTTATTTTCTCTTCAAATCCAACTCTTCCTGACTCTATTAGAGTGATTCATCATACACCTCCATGGAAATCCCAGGACTCCTCAAAACATATGTCAAAGCCACCAATAAAATTTATCCTCATTTCAGAGATGAAGAAACAAATGTCCAAAAAAGGCAAAGAAGTAGCCCAAGAGAATGTAGCTATGGCCTTCTGGGTCCTCTAAATGTACAGAGTTACACATGAAGCAATTTAAAATCCAGATAATTATACATGCAAGAGCTTTCTAGAGACTGGCACAGTTTCATACTTTTCTCCATCACAGTGCTTTGGCCATAAGTAGGGCTCAGCAATTACACTTGGTGTAATAAAATGAAACCAAATAGGTAGTAAGTTTAGGGTATTGACTGAAATGTAAGTAGTCTCAGAGAAAGAAATATATTACTGTGGGTGGGGAAAGATTTGATTCATTCAGCCAACATTTATTAAGAGTCTATAAGTGCCAGGAACTGAGAAGCAATTGGGTATTCATAAAAGTTCAGTTTAATAATAGTAGGTGTGTGTGTGTGTGTGTGTGTGTGTGTGTGTGTGTGTGTGTGTGTGTATTATATACCAGCAATGGTGCTAAGCATTTTATATGTCATCTAATTTCCCCATCATGATAAAATGAATAGGTATGTTTAGCTTCATTTTTACAGATGAAAATTCTGAAGTTGAGAGAACTAAAGTGGCTTGTCAAAGATCACAAATCCAGGAAGTGGAAACCTGTGAGCCTAATCAGCTTTGCCACCATACCAAGGAACTTTCCTCATATGATAAATCTTAAGTGATAGAAAATAAGGCAATAGAAGTAAAATCTTGTCCTGGTTTAGACACCAGTTTTCAGGGTGAAATAGGGCATATCACAGAACCTCCTGGAGCCTTGGAAATTCTGCCTGAAAAGTAGAACTCAGTGTAGCCTTGCACAGAGGTCTCAGATGACTCCACGAAGTAGAATCTGTAACATATTTGGCCTTACCAAGTGAGGAAAGCATCCAAGTCATTAAAGATGTGATTTTATGTGGAAAGTATTGTAATGAAATCCTCCCAAGAGGCTAAAGTGCTAAAGAGGCTAAAGATGTGGCTGCAGAATCACAGGAAAACCAAAATATACTTTTTTTTTAATCCACAATCACTGGGGTCATAGCCTTACTTAACTGTTGAACCAAGATACCTGAGCTCCCTAGGCCACAGCTATCCAAACAGAATCCTGAGTCAAAACAAAAACCAGGGGCGCCTGGGTGGCTCAGTGGGTTAGGCCGCTGCCTTCAGCTCAGGTCATGATCTCAGGGTCCTGGGATCAAGTCCCACATCAGGCTCTCCGCTCAGTGGAGAGCCTGCTTCCCTTCCTCTCTCTCTGCCTGCCTCTCTTGTGATTTCTCTCGGTCAAATAAATAAATAAAATCTTAAAAAAAAAACAACAACAAAAACCAGTCATCTGGCTGACTTCTTTCCAATGGTTTTTTGCTGACTAACATGGAGTAGGAAGTGTGGAGAGGTCAATGGAATATCCATTCCTGGGCCAAACTTGGCAGGCTCATGTGTCATCCAGCTTTAGAGGTGATTTGGTCCTCACAAAACCCTTACTCACTCTTACTTACAATGCTTACTTACTTGCAAACCACAGCCCTTACTCACACAGAAAACTGCACAGATTTGTTAATGAGCTACAAAAATGGTGAGAAGTGGAGATTCAGAATATAATATATAGATATATCCCACCAGGTCTTACTAATGCAGTGGTTTTTCAAGTGTGATCCCTGAAACAGCAGGAACACTATTGCCTGGGAATTTGTTAGAAATGCATATGCTTAGGCTCCACCCTAATCTACTGAATCAGAGACTCTGGAGATGGGACCCAGCAATCTGCTTCAATGGTCCTCCAAGTAGAGTCTGATGCAAAGCCAGTGTGTTAATGTTTGATAATCACTATGCTAATGTTTCAATGTAGGGGGTCAGAGAGAGGGAGAGATGAAGAATGATACCAGATTTGGGGTTGGGGAGACATTTACTACTGATGGGGCAGACTAGGAAAGGATAATGTTGCAGTGGGAGTGGAACTGAAAGTTCTGTTGGAGCGTATTTGAGATGCCAGTGACACATCCAATGGGGTTGGTTAAGTTAAGTGGGAAGTTGGATATATGAGTCTGGAACTTAGGGGAGAGTTCACAGCTATTCACCTTAATTCTAAGATCCTTGAGAACAAGTCTAATTCACCTTAATGGTTCCCACAGAATATACCAATCTAGTGTATGGCCCAGAACAAGTGGTAGATAAATGTCACTGAATGAAGAAAGGGGAGCAAGCTTTTCCTGCCTTCTCTAGTCTAGCTAGAACACTCCTTAAGCATCAAGTGTTCTTCCATTTAATATTTATTTGCTCATCTGGGAAAACAGCACTGTGAGAAAAGCAAATACCTTAGAAGAGTTGAGTTTGAAGACTTTCTTACAGCTAACTAACAATTGTCAACTCTTTCCCATTCCCTTTCCTGTGGTCAGCATTGTTTGGCTTGACTTGTCCATTCCTAAATTCCAGAAGTACCAGATCTCCTGTAACTGGCTATTGAGTGAGCACTAAGGTTGTGTCAGTTCTCAAGCCAGACAGAGGAGCCTGCTGAAGCTGTCAGAGCAATGACTGATGAAGGAAGGAATGAAAGGATATACATGCCAATTCAAAACTTAGTAACAGAATAACTTGTGTGCAACAATAAATCTCCCTGTGGGAGCCCAAAAAGGTAGTGATCCATTTGGACTGCCAAATTTGGAAGGTTTGGGACAAGAAGTTGGGTATATTCTAGGTCTACATTGAAGAATGAGTAGGAATTACAAGGTTGGAATTCAAGGGAAGGTATTCAAGAAGGAGGGATTTACATTGGCAAAGGCCTGGGGGAGTGAAAGTGTGTAAGAGAGCAAGGAAAGTTCACGTAGATAAAGGATAGGTTAAATGAAAGGAAGTAGTAGCAGATAAGATTGGAAATGTCAGTCTGGGCCAGACTGGAGAGAGGGGGCCCTGATCTTTCAGCTCTGGGGCTAGAGATTGGGGCACTACCATTTTTGTTTTCATCCCTAAAGCAGCTCCGAAAGCCTTCAGGGAACAAAGCCACATAAAGCAACCTGGAGCAGCTTACACTGAGTCCAGCCCCCTGGAAAGGAGGAGTGCAACTCCACCCAGGCAAACACACCTGAAATTCAGTGCAGTGGGTCCCTCCCCCAGAAGACCAGCAGGAACATCAGGCAAATACCAAGGTTCCAGAACACACAGAACTGCAGCACTCCAGTGTTAGGGGAAAATAGTACATAGAATTTGAGGTTTTCCCCTCATGATTCTTTTAAAGTTTAAATTTTCCATTTCTGTTTTTTCCCTCTACAATTGGTTTCTTATTTTATCAACACGTTGTTTTTAAGTCTTTTTTTTTTTACATTTCAGTTTTACCTTTACATTTTATAGATATATTCTTCATTTTTTGCTTCCTTTCAACGTATTCAAACTTATATATGTATATATATATATATATATATATATATATATATATATATACACACACACACATATATATACATATACACAATTTTGGGATTTAATATTTTCTAACAGAACACATTATGTGATAAGCACTGGGTGTTATATGCAACAAATGAATTATTGAACACTACACCAAAGACTAATGATGTACTATACATTGGCTAATTGAAGTTAAATAAAAAATACACACAGGACCAAGTGGATCACCCTGTTTTGTCCACCTGGGAGATTATATTCTCTCTTTTTTTTCCTTTTCCTTTTCTTTTTTGGCCTCACCTAGTCAGATTTGTCTAATGTGTATTTTGCTTGGGTCATGATATTTTTTATTTTGTTCTCTCATACATCCATTCTATTCTAGGAAAAATGACTAGAAGGAGGAATTCAGAACAAAAGAAAAAGCCAGAGGTAATACTCTCTGCCACAGATCTAATTGATATGAATAAAAGGAGTGGTGGAATAGATGTGCCCACAACCAGACAACAGCTCTCAGGGCAGTAGCCCTGTACAAAAACAGTATGGAGGCACTCAGCTGTCCCCCATTGGGGTGGTGTGGGATGGGAACAGGCACAATTCCAGGACCACTCTTAGCGCCAGGACCTTACAAAGGGCAGTGATGTGAGACCCTCAGACTCCCCCTGGGAGGACTGCTGTGGGCATGCTCCACACATTCTGCAGAGTTTGACACGCAAGAAAGTGAAGACTTTTTTTATCCCAGAGGGTTTACTAAATAAAGGGGACTGCAATCTCTCAACTCTGGAGCTGGAGAATGGGTCATGGCCATTTTTATTTTTATCCTCTAAATAGGTGAGGAAAGCCTTCAGGAAACAAAAGCCACACAGAGGACCAGATCATATTAAGCCCATCCCCCTGGCAAAGGGATGGTACACAGCTGTCCAGGGAAAAATACGTAAGAAGTACCACAGAAGGCCCTCCCCAGAAGATCAACTGGAAGAACAGGTGCAGGATATAAAATCAATGCACACAAACCAATTGCATAGCTATATAATAACAATGTGATTGAAGAAAGAGAAATCAAAGAATTGATTCCATTTACAATTGCACCAAAAACTGTAAGATACCTAGGAATAAAAGTAACCAGAGAGATAAAAACTACAGATTGTTTATGAAATAAATTGAGGAATACACAAAGAGATAGAAAAAAATTCCATGCTCATGGGTTGGAAGAACTAATATTGTTAAAATGTCTATGCTGCCTAGAGCAATCTACACATTCAAAGCATTCCCTGTCAAAATACCATGTGCCATTTTCACAGAGGTAGAACAACCAATCCTAAAATTTTTATGGAACCAGGAAAGACCCTGAATCGCCAGGGGAAGGTTGAAAAATAAAACCAAAGCTGGGGGGCATCACAATGCCTGACTTCAAGCTATATTACAAAGCCATGACCATCAAGACAGCATGGTACTGTCACAAAAAACAAAAACATAGATTAAAGGAACAGAACAGAGAGCTCAGAAATGGACCCTTAAGTCTATGGTCAACTAAACTTCAAAAAAGCAGGAAAGAATATCCAATGGAAAGGGACAGTTTCTTCAATAAATGGTGCTGGGAAAATTGGACAGCCACATGCAGACGAATGATACTGACCACTCTCTTACACCATACACAAAGGTAAAACTCAATATGGATGAAAGACCTAAATGTGAAACAGGAATCCATCAAAATCCTAGAGAAGAACACAGTCAGCAACTTCTTCGACCTCGGCCACAGCAACTTCTTGCAAGACATGTCTCTAAAGGCAAAGGAAACAAAACCAAAAATGAACTATTGGGACTTCATCAAGACAAAAGTTTTCTGCACGGCAAAGGAAAGAGTCAACAAAACTAAAAGGCAATCTATAGAATGGGAGAAGATATTTGAATATGACACATCACACAGAGGGCTGATATCTAAGATCTATAAAGAACTTATCAAATTCAACACCAAAAAACAAATAATCCAGTCTAGAAAAGGGCAGAAGACATGAAGAGACATTTCTCCAAAAAAGACAAAAATGACAAAGGCCTGAAAAATGCTCAAGATCACTTGTCAACAGAAAAATACAAATCAAAACCGTGATCGGAGGAGTCAAGATGGCGGAGAAGTAGCAGGCTGAGACTTCATCAGGTAGCAGGAGATCAGCTCGATAGCTTATCTAAACATTGCAAACACCTACAAATCCAATGTGAGATTGAAGAGAAGAAGAACAGCAATTCTAGAAACAAAAAATCAACCACTTTCTGAAAGCGCATTTTTCTGGGGTCTTTGCCACCCTTTTAGTATTTTATTTGATCCTTCATATCCTCTTATCTGGACAAAATGACAAGGCGGAAAAAATCACCACAAACAAAAGAACAAGAGGCAGTCCTGAAGGCTAGGGACCTAATCAACACAGACATTGGTAATATGTCAGATCAAGAGTTCAGAATGACGATTCTGAACGTTCTAGCTGGGCTCGAAGAAGGCATGGAAGATATTACAGAAACCCTCTCTGGAGATATAAAAGCCCTTTCTGGAGAAATTAAAGAACTAAAATCTAACCAAGACGAAATCAAAAAAGCTATTAATGAGGTGCAATCAAAAATGGAGGCTCTCACTGCTAGGATAAATGAGGCAGAAGAAAGAATTAGTGATATAGAAGACCAAATGACAGAAAATAAAGAAGCCGAACAAAAGAGGGACAAAGAGCTACTGGACCACGAGGGGAGAATTCGAGAGATAAGTGACACCATAAGATGAAACAACATTAGAATAATTGAGATTCCAGAGGAAGAAGAAAGAGAGAGGGGAGCAGAAGGTCTATTGGAGAGAATTATTGGAGACAATTTTCCTAATATGGCAAAGGAAACAAACATCAAAATCCAGGGGGTGCAGAGAACCCCCCTCAAAGTCAACAAGAATAGGTCCACACCCCGTCACCTAATAGTAAAATTTACAAGTCTTAGTGACAAAGAGAAAATCCTGAAAGCAGCCCGGGACAAGAAGTCTATAACATACAATGGTCAAAATATCCGCAAATCAATCAATGTGATAGAACACATTAATAAAAGAAAGAACAAGAACCATATGATACTCTCAATAGATGCTGAAAAAGCATTTGACAAAGTACAGTATCCCTTCCTGATCAAAACTCTTCAAAGTGTAGGGATAGAGGGCACATACCTCAATATTATCAAAGCCATCTATGAAAAACCCACCGCAAATATCATTCTCAATGGAGAAAAACTGAAAGCTTTTCCGCTAAGCTCAGGAACACGGCAGGGATGTCCATTATCACCACTGCTATTCAACATAGTACTAGAAGTCTAGCCTCAGCAATCAGACAACAAAAAGAAATTAAAGGCATCCAAATTGGTAAAGAAGAAGCCAAACTATCACTCTTTGCAGATGATATGATACTATATGTGGAAAACCCAAAAGACTCCACTCTAAAACTGCTAGAACTTGTACAGGAATTCAGTAAAGTGTCAGGATATAAAATCAATGCACAGAAATCAGTTGCATTTCTGTACACCAACAACAAGACAGAAGAAAGAGAAATTAAGGAGTCAATCCCATTTACAATTGTACCCAAAACTATAAGATACCTAGTAATAAACCTAACCAAAGAGGCTAAGAATCTATATGCAGAAAACTATAAAGTACTCATGAAAGAAATTGAGGAAGACACAAAGAAATGGAAAAATGTTCCATGCTCCTGGATTGGAAGAATAAATATTATGAAAATGTCTATGCTACCTAAAGCAATCTACACATTTAATGCAATCCCTATCAAAATACCATCCATTTTTTTCAAAGAAATGGAACAAATAATCCTAAAATTTATATGGAACCAGAAAAGACCTCGAATAGCCAAAGCAATATTGAAAAAGAAAGCCAAAGTTGGTGGCATCACAATTCCGGACTTCAAGCTCTATTACAAAGCTGTCATCATCAAGACAGCATGGTACTGGCACAAAAACAGACACATAGATCAATGGAACAGAATAGAGAGCCCAGAAATAGACCCTCAACTCTATGGTCAACTAATCTTCGACAAAGCAGGAAGGAATGTTCAATGGAAAAAAAGACAGCCTCTTCAATAAGTGGTGCTGGGAAAATTGGACAGCCACATGCAGAAAAATGAAACTGGACCACTTCCTTACACCACACACGAAAATAGACTCCAAATGGATGAAGGACCTCAATGTGAGAAAGGAATCCATCAAAATCCTTGAGGAAAACACAGGCAGCAACCTCTTCGACCTCAGCCGCAGCAACATCTTCCTAGGAACAACGGCAAAGGCAAGGGAAGCAAGGGCAAAAATGAACTATTGGGATTTCATCAAGATCAAATCTTTTGCACAGCAAAGGAAACAGTTAACAAAACCAAAAGACAACTGACAGAATGGGAGAAGATATTTGCAAACGACATATCAGATAAAGGGCTAGTATCCAAAATCTATAAGGAACATAGCAAACTCAACACCCAAAGAACAAACAATCCAATCAAGAAATGGGCAGAGGACATGAACAGACATTTCTGCAAAGAAGACATCCAGATGGCCAACAGACACATGAAAAAGTGTTCCACATCACTCGGCATCAGGGAAATACAAATCAAAACCATAATGAGATATCACCTCACACAAGTCAGAATGGCTAAAATTAACAAGTCAGGAAATGAGAGATTCTTGCGAGGATGCGGAGAAAGGGGAACCCTCCTCCACTGTTGGTGGGAATGCAAGCTGGTGCAACCACTCTGGAAAACAGCATGGAGGTTCCTCAAAATGTTGAAAATAGAACTACCCTATGACCCAGCAATTGCACTACTGGGTATTTACCCTAAAGATACAAACATAGTGATCCGAAGGGGCATGTGTACCTAATGTTTATAGCAGCAATGTCTACAATAGCCAAACTATGGAAAGAACCTAGATGTCCATCAACAGATGAATGGATAAAGAAGATGTGGTATATATACACAATGGAATACTATGCAGCCATCAAAAGAAATGAAATCTTGCCATTTGCGATGACGTGGATGGAACTAGAGCGTATCATGCTTAGTGAAATAAGTCAATCGGAGAAAGACAACTTTCATATGATCTCCCTAATATAAGGACATGGAGATGCAACATGGGGGGTTAGGGGGATAGGAGAAGAATAAATGAAACAAGATGGGATTGGGAGGGAGACAAACCATAAATGACTCTTAATCTCACAAAACAAACTGGGGGTTGCTGGGGGGAGGTGGGGTTGGAGAGGGGGAGGGGGTTATGGACATTGGGGAGGGTATGTGCTATCGTGAGTGCTGTGAAGTGTGTAAACCTGGTGATTCACAGACCTGTACCCCTGGGGATAAAAATACATTATATGTTTATAAAAAAAAAAAAAAGGATGAATACCCAACTTTTGTAGCAACATGGACGAGACTGGAAGTGATTATGCTGAGTGAAATAAGTGAAGCAGAGAGAGTCAAGTATCATATGATTTCACTTATTTGTGGAGCATAACAAATGACATGGAGGACATTGGGAGATGGAGAGGAGAAGGAAGTTGAGGCAAATTGTAAGGGGAAACAAACCATAAGAGACTATGGACTCTGAAAAACAACCTGAGGGTTTTGAAGGGGCGGGGGTGGGATGTTGGGGGAACCAGGTGGTGGGTAATAGGGAGGGCACGTATTGCATGGAGCACTGGGTGTTGTGCAAAAACAATGAATACTGTTATGCTGAAAAAATAAATTAATTAATTAAAAAAATCAAAACTGTAATGAGTTAACACCTTACACTAGTCAGAATGGCTAAAATTAACAATATAGGAAAGAACAAATATTGGTGAGGATGCAAAGAAAGGGGAGCCCTCTTACACTGTTGGTGGGAATGCAAGCTAGTACAGCTACTCTGGAAAACAGTATGGACGTTCCTCGTGAAGTTAAAAATAGAAATACCCTATGTCCCAGTAACTGTACTACTAGGTACTTACACCAAAGATAGGAATGTAGTAGGGGCACCTGTACCTCAATGTTTATAGCAGCAATGTCCACAATAGCCACACTGTGCAAAGAGCCGAGATGTTTACAGATGAATGGATAAAGCAGTGATATACATATACAATGGACTATTACTCAGCCATCAGAAAGGATGAATACTTACAATTTACATGGACGTGGATGGAACTAGGTGGTACTATGCTGAGCAAAGTAAGTCGATCAGAGAAAGATAATTATCATATGGCTTCACTCATATGTGGATTATAAAAAATGGCACACAGGGCTATAGGGGAAGGGAGGGAAAACTGAATGGGAAGTCAACAGAGAGGGAGAAAAACCATGAGAGACTTAACTATAGGAAAGAAACTGAGGCTTGGTGAAAGGGAGGTTGGTAAGGGGAAGGTTCAGTTGGGTGATGGACATTAAGGAAGGCACATGATTTGATGAGCACTGAGTGTTATACACAACTGATAAATTGAACACTACATCTAAAATTAACAATGTACCATCTGTTGGCTAATTGCATTTTAATTAAAAATAATAATAAAATGTTTTCAAAATATTTTACAGGTCGTACTCGAAACTGATTAGTTTTCTCATGAAACATTCTTCATGACCTCTGTTTTGAAAAATATTGCTATAGGCAATGGGAAGTTGATAAATGTGTTTGAGGGAGAACATAATAACACCAAAGCTTTAGGAAGACAGTTCTTATAGCAATTTGGATGGCATTGCATACAGGGAAAGAAAATGAAGACAGAAAAGTAATTCTGTAGGTTGAATGACAAATATGCAGTTCAGTTATGATAAAGGCATGAAATGGGGCAGTTATTATGGAAGTGAAGGTGGGGCAGGAATTTGACCTATATGGCAAACAGAAATAGTAGGACTTGGTAAGAGTCAGAGATAATTTGTAAAAAATAAAGCATAAGCAACACATTTAGGTTTCAATAGTTATATTCAAGAATAATGGCATTAAATCAGAACCTGGACTGAGGTCGGGAGAGACAAAGTCATAAGAATTGGCCAACTTAAGCAGCTATGGAACAACCAGGTAGACAAACCCACTACAGTGTAGGATGTATTGGGCTGAAATTTGGAAGGAAGCTAGGGGGATGGAGTTTGGGGATTTGAAGGTAATATTTGAAGCCATGGGAGTATAGCTGGTCATCCAGGAGAATGTGTAAAGAAAGAAAAAGAGAGAACCCAGAGCAGAAATCTACACTTAAGGGAATCTACTTCATATTACAAAACAGGCATGTTTCTGAGATATTGTGGGTTATGTTCCAGATCACTGCAATACAGTGAATATTGCAATAGAGAGAGCCAATATGTTTTTATTTTCCAGTGGATTTATGCTCTGTTTACACTGTACTGTAGTCTACTAAATATGCAATAGCATTATGTCTAAAAAATATGCATACATTAATTTAAAAGTACCTTATTGGTAGAAAACTGCTAACCATCATATGACCTTTTAATGAGTCACAATCTTCTTGCTAGTTGGTGGTCCTCTCTTGATCTTGATGTCTGTTGACTGATCAGGGTGATGACTGGCAAAAGGTGGGGCTGCTTCGGCAATTTCTTAAAATAAGACAATGACGTTTGCCATATCGATTGACTCTTCCTTTCATGAAGGATGTCTCTGTGGCATGTAATGTTGTTTGATACCATTTTACCCAGAGACGTTCTTTCAGAATTGGAGTGAATCCTCTCAAACACTGCTGTTACTTTAACAACTAATATTTATATATTATTCTAAATCTTTTTTTGTTAGCTCAACAATCTTTACAGCATCTTTACCAGAAGTAGATTCTATCTCAAGAAACCATTTTCCTTGCTCATCCAAGAGAAGCAACTCCTCATCTGTTAAGGTTTTATCAAGAGATTGCAGCAATCCAGTCACATCTTCAGATTCTACTTCTAATTTCAGTTCTATTATTTCTACTACATCTGTAGTTATTTCCTTCATTGAAGGCTTGAACCCCTCAAAGTCATTCAGGAGGGTGCAATTAATTTCATAAGCACTTGTCAATGTTGATATTTTGACTACTTCCCATGAACCATGACTGTTCTTAATGACATCTAGAATGAACCTTTTCCAGGTTTCAATTTATTTTGCCCAGATACATCAAAGGAATCATCATCTATGGCAGCTATACCCTTAGAAAATGTATTTCTTAAAGGTGAAATTACTCTTTAATCCAGGCTACATAATGGATGCAGTGTTTTCAGAAATGGAAACAACATTAATCTTGATGTTTGTTTCCATCTAAGCTCTTGGATGACCAGGTGTCAATGAGTAGCAAAATCTTGAAAGGAATCATTTTTTTTTCTTAATATTAGGTCTCAACAGTAAGCTTAGGAGGAGGGGCAAGATGACAGAGAAGTAGGAGACCCTGTTTCAACCAGTCCCCTAAAGTGAACTAAATATCTACCAGAAATCTCTGAAGACCCATGAAATCAGCTTGAGATGTAAGATTATCTTCTGGATCTCTAAGGGTGCAAAAGACATCAGTGGAGAAGTAAAGGGGAATGAGAACACTCAGACAGATATTGGAGAATAAACAGAAGGGGGAGGGAGCCACCAGAAGTGACCTATTGGAAAGTAATACACCAATAAGAAAGTGCCCAGTGACAGGGGAGCAGCATTAACTTGGAGTCTAGTTAAAAGCACTCAAAAAGAGCAAAAGTTCTTAGGGGGCAATTGGTGGAATCAGATGGTCTTGGGCACATGCCTTAGCCAACGATCCCAGGATGGTCACCACTGGAGACCACCTGTGCCAGAGAGAGTCTGGCAGGGCCTCTAGTCCTTGGGCCCTGAGCCTGTGACTTTCTGCTGCTTACACCACTGCTCAGCTGGGTGCACTCCTGCCCATGCCTGAGAGAGCCTGATGTGAGGGCGGTCTAGCACTCTCTAGGATGGCAGCCTTCCATGACTGCCTGTGCCTGAGAGTACCCAGCGGTATCTCCAGTCTGGATCCCTCAGCCGACGGCCTTCCCTGACTTGCGCAACTACTGGGTCTGAGCAAGCCCGGTGTGGGCCTGGACTCCAGACAGCAGTCCCAGCAAAGGCAGCAACCAGAAATGGGCTCCCTGGACCAATATTGCTCCTGGTTTTAGTGTCATGGGAATGCAGAGACAAGTGGGGCCTTCAGGTGACCATTGGGATGGTGGCTGGGGATTCACACCATCTGTGGGAGGTTGCATTGTTCAGTGGAGTAGGCAAAGGGGGAATCTGTGTGTTCTGGATCAACCAGAGGGGAACATTCTGAGGCTTTTCTCTGAGGCAGAGGTCTGGGTGCAGACAGATTCTTTCTTTGCTTTGATCCTCTGAAAAGCCACAAAACAAAGAAGAAAAATCTGAAAAACCGGTTTCCACAGAGCCCAGCCCTTTGAGAACCTGCAGGGTAACTCAACCCAAGCAAGACTGACAGGAGAACAAAGCAGCAGGCACCTCCCCCAAAAGACAAGCCAAAAGAACAAGAGGACAACTACCAGAGGGTACCCATAAAACTGTAAACCCCAACATCAGGGGAAAACAATATATTAAGCTCCAGTATTGCCCTAAAATCTGTATATTTCATAGATACAACTTATATTTTTTTAATCTCACAATTCTTGTTCTTTTAATTTTTTAACCTACTTATCATTACAACTAGAGGTTTAATACAACATATTCCTTAGTAACTTTTTAAATTGAACTTTTTCACACATATACCTATGTATCTTTTTTTTTTAAATAAAAAATATATAAATATATTGTGGAATCGATATATTATATATTAATATAAATATATCGATATATATAAATATATCGATTCCACAATATATATTAATATATATTATTATTATATATTATATATAAATATAAATATATTTATATATATAAAAAATATAAAAAAATATATCGTGGTTGATATACAGCTTTACAACCCCTCAACCACCTCTAATCAAAATGAACACCCAACAGAGGAAAAATTCAGAGACTGTGCCCTTTGCCACAGAACTATTGGATATGGACATAAACAGTATGTTGGAAAGGGAATTCAGGGTAACAATTATTCAGGCAATGGCTAGGTTGGAGAAAGCTTCAAGGTAATCCTTTTTCCCTATTCAATACTACCACTATATACAAACCAGTTTCAATTTCCCTGTATCTTTGGAAAGTTGAGTCCTTTAACAAAGATATCAAGATACACCCAGGAGGGGCACCTGGGTGGCTCAGTGGGTTAAAGCCTCTGCCTTTGGCTCAGGTCATGATCCCAGGGTTCTGGGATCAAGCCCCACATCGGGCTCTCTGCTTGGCCGGGAGCCTGCTTCCCCCCTCTCTCTCTGCCTGCCTCTCAGCCTACTTGTGATCTCTGTCTGTCAAATAAACAAATAAATAATCTAAAAAAAAAGATACACCCAGGAAGAAGTGAAATAACCTTCCTTGCCCACATCGAGGATTTATAACCACCCTCCCATTTTATTCTTCTGTCAGTGTTTCTGTGTATTTGTTGTTGTTCTGGTATTATATAAATCTTATTCTTGGGTTCATGTTGGCTGGGTTCTTCTTTTTTTCTTGTCATTTAACTTTTGTCATCTTTTTGTTTGTTTTTGTTCATATACCTTATAAATCTTACTTTTAGGGCTCACTTTGGCTGATTTTTCTCTTTTTTTTCTCTTCCTTTCTCTATTTTCTTTCTCTTTTTCTTTCTTCTTGGTGATGACTTCCGATTACTCTGAAACTTTCCAGGATGAACCTTGCCTAGATCGTGGTTGATATACTCAGCTTTACAACCCCTCAACCACCTCTAATCAAACTGAACACCCAACAGAGGAAAAATTCAGAGACTGTGCCCTTTGCCACAGAACTATTGGATATGGACATAAACAGTATGTTGGAAAGGGAATTCAGGGTAACAATTATTCAGGCAATGGCTAGGTTGGAGAAAACCATGAGTGACAACATAGTCTCTAAGGGCAGAAGTGAGAGCCGATCTGGCAGAAGTTCAAAATGCTATCAATGAGAGCCAATCTAATCTAAATACTCTTAACAGCTAGGATAAATAAATCAGAAGATAGAATTAGTGATCTACAGGACAAACTGATAGAGAAAAAGGATCAGAAGGAGGCCTAGAACAAACAGTGTAGAAGCCACAAAAACAGAATTAGGGAAATAAATGATGCCATGAAACATTCCAGTGTCAGGATTACTAGGCTCCCTGAGAGGGTGGAGAAAGAGAGAAGACTAGAAGATATAGTTGAACAAATTTTGAATATGAAAATTTCTCCAATCTGGGGAGTGGAACAGATGTTCATGTCCTGGAAGCAGAAACACCTCCCAAGATCAACAAATCTAGAAAGACCTCCAGAAACTTGATTGTGAAGTTCACAAATCATAATTTTAGAAAACAGGTCCTAAGGGCAACTAGGGGGAAGAGATTCCTTATGTACAGAGGAAGGTCCATCAGAATAACGTCAGACCTCTCCACAGAAACCTGACAAGCCAGAAAGGGCTGGCAAGATATACACAGGGCACTAAATGAGAAGAACATACAGCCAAGAATACTTTATCCAGCAAGGCTGACATTCAAAATAGATTGAGATAAAGAGCTTCCAAGACCAGCAATGGTTAAAAGAGTATGTGACCACCAAGCCAGCACTATTAAGAGGGGTTCTATAAAAAAAGAAAGAATACAAGAGTGACGGGCCCCTGGGTGGCTCACTGGGTTAAAGCCTCTGCCTCTGGCTCAGGTCATGATCCCAGCGTCCTGGGATCGAGCCCCGCATGGGGCTCTCTGCTCAGCAGGGACCTGCTTCCCCTCCCCCCTCTGCCTGCCTCTCTGCTACTTGTGACCGATCTCTCTCTGTCAAATAAATTTTAAAAAAGTCTTTAAAAAAAAGACTACAAGAGTGACATAGAACAGAAATTTACAAAGACAATCTATAGAAACAAGGACTTCACAGGCAACACAATATCAATAAAAACTTATCTTTCAATAATCACTCTCAATGTGAACAGCCTAGATGCTCCCATAAAACAGCACAGAGTTCAAGACTGGATAAAATGACAGGACCCATTCACATGCCGTCTGCAAGAGACACATTTGGAACCTAACCATACATCAAGACTGAAACTAAAGGGATGGAGAACCATCTTTCATGCCAATGCACCTCAAAAGAAAGCTGGGGTAGTGATTCTTATATCAGATAAATTAGATTTTAAGCTAAAGACTGTAGTCAGAGATACAAAAGGAGACTACATCATTCTTAAAGGGTCTATCCACTAAGAAGATTTAACAATTGTAAATATTTATACCTCCAAAATAGGAGCAGCCAACTACGGAAGCCAACTGTTAACCAAAATAGAGCCATAATGACATGAATACATTAATTGTAGGGGTACCTTAACAAGCCACTCTCAGTAACACACAGATCATCCAAGCAGAAAATCAATAAAGAAACAAGGGCTTTGCATGACACATTGGACCAGATAGACCTCATAGATATGCACAGAACATTCCACCCTAAAACAACAGAATACTCATTCTTCTTGAGCACACATGGAACTTTCTCCAGAATAGACCACATACTGGGTCACAAATCAGGGCTCAACTTATACCAAAAGACTGAGATTAATCCCTGCATATTCTCAGACCACAATGCTTTGAAACTGGAACTCAACCACAAGAAAAAGTTTGGAAGGAATTCAAACACTTGGAAGCTCAAGACCATCCTGCTCAAGAATGTTTGGATCATCCAGGAAATCAAATAAAAACAAACAAGTGATGGAAACCGAGGGGAATGAAGACACATTGGTCAAAAACCTATGGTATACAGCAAAGGCAGTCCTAAGGATAAATACATAGTCATCCAAGCCTCACAAAAAAAAAAAAAAACAAAAACAAAAAAAAACAAAAAAAAAACCAACCAAACAAAAAAAAACCCTGAAAAATTCTGACTACACCAACTCTCTTTACACCTTAAAAAACTGGAAAATCAACAACAAATTAAGCCAACCCCATGCACAAGAAGGGAAATAATTAAGAAACTAGATTTAAATAATTTAAATTAATTTTAAAAAATTAAGAGACTAGAGATACAGTAAAACACATCAATGAAACTAGAAGCTGGTTCTTGGAAAGAATCAGTAAGATTGATAAACCACTGGCCAGACTAATCCAAAAGAAAAGAGAAAGGACACAAATTAATAAAATTATGAATGAAACTGGAGAGATCACGACTAACACCAAGGAAATAGAAACAATCATCAGAAATTATATCAACAATTATATGCCAAAAAGTTAAGCAACCTAGAAGAAATAGATGCATTCCTGGAAACCTATAAACTTCCAAGATTGAAACAGGAAGAAATTGACAACATGAATAGACCGATATCTAGTAACGAGATTGAAGCAGTGATCAAAAACCTCCCAAAAAAACAAGAGCCCAGGACCTGACGGATTCCCTGGGGAATTCTATCAAACATTCAAAGAAGGGATCTGTACTTGAGGAACTACAGAACACTAATGAAAGAAATTGAAAAAGACACAAAAAGATGGAAAAGTATTACATGCTCATGGATCAGAAGAATAATCATTGGGTGAGCCTGGTGGTGGGTATTAAGAAGGGCACGTATTGCAGGGAGCACTGGCTGTGGTGCATAAACAGTGACTCTGGGAACACTGAAAAAAATTAAATTAAAAAAACAGTAGGGTTAAAATATGCAGTAAGCTATGTTGTTAACAGATGTGCTCTCATCAAGGCTTGTTGTTCCATTTATGGACCACAGGCAGAATAGATTCAGGATAATTCTTAATGGCACTAGAATCTTCAGAACGGTAAATGAGCCTTGCCTTCAACTTTAAAGTCACCAGTTGTATCAGCCCTTAACAAGAGAGTCAGCTTATTCTTTGAAGCTTTCAAACTAGTCATTGAATTCTCTCTAGCTGTGGAATCTTAGAAGACATCTACTTCCAATATAAGGCTATTTAATTTACATTGAAAATCTGTTGTTTAGTGTGCTCACATTCATTAATTATGTTAGCTACATTTCTGGATAACTTGTTGCAGCTTCTACATCAGCACTTGAGCTGCTTCCCCTTATACTTCTGTGTTATGGAGAAGGCTTCTTTCCTTCAACCTCATGAACCAGCCTCTGCTAGCTTCACACTTTTCTTATGTAGCTTTCTCACCTCTCTGTCTTCACAGAAATAAAAAAGGTTAGGGTCTTGCTCTGGATTTGGATTTGGCTGGAGGGAATGTTGTGGCATATTTTATGTTCTATCCAGACCACTAAAACTTTCTCCATATCAGCAGTAAAGTTGTTTTGCTTCCTTATCATTCACTGGAGCAGCATTTTCAACTTTTTCAAGAACTTTTCCTTTGCATTCACAACTTAATTTACTGTTTGGCACAATAAGTCTAGCTTTTGGTCTATCTCAGCTTTTGACTTGCCTTCAATAAGTTTATTAATTTCTAGTTTTTTTATTTAAGTGAGAGATGTGTTTCTCTCTTGAACGCTTATATATCATTGTAGACTTATTAATTGGCCTAATTTCAATATTGATGTGTCTCATGGAACAGGAAAGCTCAAGGAGTTGGAGAAAGATGGAAAACAGTTGGGCAGCTGAGCAGTAAGAACAGACATTTACTGATTAAGTCCATCATTTTATATGGGTGCAGTTCAGGGCAACCTGAAACAATTACAATAGTACATCAAAGATTACTAACCACTGATCACCAAAACAAATATAATAATAATGAAAAAAGTTAGAAATATTACATGAATTACCAAAATATGACATGGAAACATGAAGTGAGCAAATGCTATAGTAAAAATGTCACACAAAATCTTGCTTGATGCAGGGTTGACACAAACCTTTAATCTGTAAAAACAAATCAAACTACATGCAAAATACAATAAAATAAGGTACCCCTGTTTGTACTTCCAAAATGTGTTTGTCTTTCGTAAGTGGGGAAAACTCATTGTGTATAGATATGTATGCACTAGGGCGTGGGTGGATGTGTGCATATGAATGGTATGTGCATGATAAGGAGATATTAGTATGCATTTGGGGAGCTGGTGAAGGGCTCTACTTCATCCTGTGGTGGTTACACTCACCTTCTCTGCCTCATAGCTTATTTTCTTCCCTCTTTTCCATCTCCTTTCTTTTGTTCTAGTCTCCTCATCCCCTTTCTATGTATCTGCATGCTCCCTTACCACCAACTGAAAGCCTAATGAATGGGCTGGCAAAACAGACCAGTGTGAGATTTGGGGCCTGTGGTCTGAAGCACAGTATTGGGAGTGTGGTTGAGATTGGGAGGAAGGACAGGGCTTGATATGTGGTCAGAGTCAGGAGTGGGGAATGGCCTGTGGTTGGAAAATCTATTCCTGAAACATTTTCCATTTCAAATTCTACCATTGGTATGCATGAACACTGAGTATGAATGTGTTTCTTTCTGGTCCTGGTCCTGAGGGTCTGTCTAGCTTCCAGCTTGTCTTAATCAGTTTTTTGGTGATGTTGCCATCATCACTGCTACTTAAGCTCAGAAGTGGCATTATTATTATTTCTTAACAGAAATAGGCTGCTCTGCTCATAACTTCTAGGGATTTGAGACTAGAGCAGTTGAAGAACTGTAAATAATAGTTAATGTGAGTATCAGCATTTGTTAAAATATGTATGCCATGTAAATAGGAGGGTATATTCTCTCTTCCTTTCCTAGCTGTATGGCCATAAATAGGTTATATTACTTCTCTGAACCTCAGTATCCTTACTGTATAATGGGGATAATAATTCCTACCACAGATTTTCACTAGGAAGAATAAATATAAATGAGCCAAGAGCTCTGAAATTAGGTGATCAACAAATGTGAGCTCCTTTCTCCAGTTCCTTCTACCCCTTCCCCTACCCTACTTCTTTCCCCCTTCCATACATGTTTACCTGTCCCATGTGTGAACATCAAGTATGTATTTATAGTACTTTTCCCACTTTAAATTCTTAAACCAAGTGATGTAATCTTTGTATACTACTGCAAAATTGTCTAAAGCAAACTAACTTAAATGACTTTGGGGGCATACATATTTAGAATTGTTATGTCTTCTTAGTGGCTTGACCCTTTCTCATTATGCAATATCCCACTCTGTTCCTGGAATTTGTCTTTGCTCTGAAATCTGCTTTATCTGACATTAACATAGCTGCTCCTGGTTTCTTTTAATTAAAGTTTCCATAGTAATTTTTCCTCAACTTTTACTCTCAGCTTACCTATATCATTATATTTGAAGTGCATTTCTTTATAGATAGCATATGGTTAAATTTTTTTAATCCACTCTTTCACATTGGTGTAGACCATTTATATGCACATAATATTGATATGTTAAGGCTCAGCCTGCCATTTTAGTCACCTGTTTTTTCCACTTGCTTTTAGTTTTTGTTTTTTGCCCTGCTTTTCTGTGGGTAACTTGAACACTTTTTAAAATTCCATTTTGACTTATCTATAATGTTTTTGAGTGCATCTCTTTGTACAGCCTTTTTTAGTGTTTCTTCTCATTATTACATTATGCATGCATAATTTATCAGTCATCTAATGTCATCATTGTATTAGCTCAAGTGAAATATACAAACCTCACCTCCCTTTCCACTCCCCTATTTGTGACATGAATACCTTAAATGTTTACATACACTGAGAACTACATGAGACAGTATGATAACTTTTGATCCAGTCATCAAGCATAATTCAGACAACTCAAGAGGAAAAGACTTCTCTTATATTTGCCCATGCTTTTTCTCACTGTATTCTTCCTTGTAAAAGTCCTTTTATTGTTTATTTTGTATTTGAGGAACTTACTTTAGACGTTCTTATAAAGTAGACCTCCTATTGATAAATTCCCTGCTTCAATTCATTTTAGAATGTCTTGATTAATCCTTTTATTCATATAGGACATTATCGCTGGATATAAGATGTTGGGTTTCATTTGGAATTTCATTCAGGGTTCATGATTCTCTTCCTTCAATACTTGGAAAATTTGTGTCACTTTCTGCTAGGACCTCATCACTGACTGATGAGAAATCTGTTGCTGTCTTCTAAATTTTTTCCCCTGAAGGAATAGATAAAGTGTTGTTTCTTTTTGGTTGCTTTCTAAATCTTTTCTTTGCCTTTTGTTTAGAAGGTTGATTATGATGTGTCTTGGTGTGAATTTTTTCACATTTGTCCTGAGAGTGTTTGTTTTGCTTGTTGAATCTGGAGTTCATGTTCTTTGCTCAATATGAGAAGTTTTAGCCACTATTTCTTTAAGTACCTTCCTAGTCCTGATTCTTTCTCTTCTCTTCCTGAGAGTCTGTTGACATAAATGTTAAATCTTTTGTTATAGTCCCACAGGCCTGGAGGCTCTGCTTAATTCTTTTTCTTTCTTTCTTTTTTCTTTTTTTTGAACCCAATTTTCCATTTGGATTTGTGA
The DNA here is from genome assembly GCF_922984935.1 of Meles meles. Classification (NCBI taxonomy): domain Eukaryota; kingdom Metazoa; phylum Chordata; class Mammalia; order Carnivora; family Mustelidae; genus Meles; species Meles meles. The sequence continues at coordinate 53,690,443 of NC_060087.1, forward strand.
AATTTCTACCAGTTGATGTTTAAGTCATCTGATTTTTTTCCCTCTGTCTTCTCCATCTTGCTGTGGAGCCCATTCAGTTTGGGTGTGTGAGTATGTGTGTGTGTGTGTGTGTGTGTGTGTGTGTGTGTATTTGGCTATTCTACTTTTTCAGTTCACAAATTTCTATTTGGTTCTTCTTTATGTTTTATATAACCTTGCTGAGACTTTCTATTTATATGCTGAGATGTTTGATTTTATCATTTAAGTGTGTTGCAATCACTTAGTGAGTCATTTTTATGATAGCTGCTTTACTATCTTTGTAAGATAATTCTAACATCTGTGTCATCTCAATGTTTGCAAGGATTTACTTTCTCTTGTCATTTAAATTGATAATCTTGGTATGGCAAGTGATTTTTTTAAAAATTAAATTTGGACAATGGATCACTTTTAAATCTTTTGGTTTTGCAGACCTGACATGTTCCTTTTGCAGGAAGTGAGCAGTATAAGTTCAGGTTTTCCACTGGGTCTCTGGTTGACCTCCAGGTTTACAAAGGGCTTCTTATTACTAGAGGTTGCTGGTAGGAATTCAGGCCTCTCTGTAGGCCTCTGATGTAGCCATCCCAGCTAGCAGTAGGAATGCATTGTTTATACTGGTAAAGGTAGATGCTCCCCATGTGGTCACCACTGGGAAGAGTTACTTCCCTTTCTCCCAAAGATACCTTCTTTTGGGGTTGGTCAGAGGTTCCTTGAAAGTCCAGTAAGAATAAAAATCTAGGTTCTTCACTTGCAGGCCTAATCTTCTTATTAGCTACATTGTTATTACGATGCCTGGCCTTCTGAAACCCCAAAGTATCTCACTCCTTATTTCCTTATAGTTTAGCAAAAAAAAAAAAAAAAAATTGCAACATAACCCCCCTCTCCAGCCTTTCCTCTGTAGGATAGAGTGGGAAAACCAAAGCCTCTGCACACAAACTGACTGGGTTCCTATTAAAATCTGGCATTTTCAAGCTGTTTAGCTCTGGGAAAGTTACCTAAATATTCTAAGCTTCCATTTTCCCAGTTGCAATGAGGTGTAGGAAGCTCTCAGGACTCTTGCTGAAATAAGCAATAGTGGGTCAATGAACTTGGTACACCAGGTGCTCAATAAATAATAGTTCCCTTCCCTTTACACCCTTGCAAAAGTAGAGAAACAACCCCTCAAAGGACAAAAAAAGCTCAAGTGCTTCCTTATACTACATACATGTGTGAGTCTCATCAAAGACATTCACTCCAAGGGTTAAGCCTCTTGTTCCAAGGTCTTATTTCTTAAAGAGGCACACCTGATATCCACATCCTTTTCCCTAGGTTCCATGAAAGCACTAAAGGGAGACTGTCCAACCCAGGCCACCCTCAGAATGAGGGTGGAAGCTGGGGCTGTGGAGGGGGGTACTTGTTCTGGCAAAGCAGAGTAGGTGAAGGAAAGCCTGCTACCAGCCCAAACAGTTCACTTACCTGACTATACTGTGTTCTCAACAAGAACAACATCATCGCCTTGCCACAAGCTGTGCCTGGAAGGAAAGGGTCAGGACGCAGGCAACTCCCACTTTGTTGGCCTGCCCTTCACCTCTGGCACCTCAAAGCTGCAGCTGAGCTCCCACCATCTGGCACAGCAACCACCTCCCCCGTCGCCATTGCTCCCATCCCCCTTACAGAGCAACGGGTAGGAGAGGAAGAAGGTGGTGAACTTGTGAATGCAAAAAATAATCACGCGCAAGTGCTAGCGGTCCTACCAGTCCCAGCCTGCCAGATACTTCTGCAGCCTCAGGTCTCAGTCCCCGGCGGCCACTACCAGCCCAAATGCGCTGTTGCTCTCAAAAGGCTAGCCTGAGCTTTCCGTCCTGAAGTTAACGAGGGTGAAAAAATTCTTTACTCGGAAAGAGAAAGGAGTCACATACACCAGGGAGCCAACAAACACTTAAAAAAAAAAAAAAAAAAGGATCTAAGAATTCTGTCCCCCAACTCCCACTCCAAGATGAAAAAAGCTGTCTTGGAACGACCATCACCACCACTACCACCACATACAGCCCACTCCCACTCCACCCATGCCGCGTTCTGCCCAACCCCCGTGTGTCTCCATCTGGCTTTCTCTCTGACATCTGGCAAGTGGTCTCTCTTGGTCAGTCTCTCCGCTTGGTTCAGTTCCGACACTTTACAGCCTCCCTCCCATCCTTGAATACCGTGAATCTGTTCCTTTCCCGCCCCTCTCCACAAGTAGCTTAACAATAGATACTTTCCTTAGGTAACTCCGCTCTCTCCCTCCCGCAGCCGGGGGATTCTGGGGGCCTCAAGGTGTCTGAGGGGGCGCTGCAATGTTCCACTTACCTGATCTCTTTAATGCTTTCCAATTTGCACATGATTTCTTGCTCATCTGCCATGCTTTTCGCTCTCAATTTCACGTCCCGAGAAACGTACAAACACACACGACGAAGGATACAATAGACTCGGCGCAACCAACGCCTCTGGGCATGGCGCTCTGAGCCTGTGCGGTAGGGATTCAGAGCAGCCTTGGGAGCTGTAGTCCGCAGCTCCAGGACCAGGCAGGCAGCCCAGGGAGGAGCGGGACTACAACTCCCAGAAGGCCAAGCGAGATATGCCAGTTTCTCTTCCTGCAGTCCCATTTTAAATCAATTTGTCACGGGTAATTGTGTTAAAGGTTGTGAGGTGTTCAAGGGAATTAGGCTATTCGACTGGCCCCTGCGGAAAAAAAATGGGAAAAAATACCCCAGAAGGGAACTGGAGAGATAAGAGACATACTCCCCCCCTTCCTGGGGCCCCTATGCCTACACACTCCCAAAAGGTAACCAGGAGTCCCAAATTAGTGGACGCTTTCAGGCTGGAAAGAAACCCTGCAGAAGAATTCTCTTTTGAGATGTTGACTGTACTGGCAGCAGCCTGGGAATTAGTGGCTTTGGCATTCAGATGGAGATGAGGGGGGTGGGATTAGAGAAGAGGCGGGAGAGGGAGGAGGGAGCAGCTGCTAAAGCTGGGGGAATGGGGGAGTGACCTAGTTCCTTTCAGTCCTCCATCCATTCTAAAAACAGTTACTGAGCTCAGACCTTTTTATTCTTTTTTTATTATTATTCAATTTGGTATAGTGTTAAATGATTCATTAGTTGTGTGTAAACTCAGTGCTCATAAGATCAGGTGCCCTCCTTAATGCCCATTACCCAGTTACCTCATCCTCCCCCACCTCCCTTTTCCACAACCCTCAGTTTGTTTCCTAGATTCAAGAGTCTCTCATGGTTTTTCTCCCTCTGTGATTTCTTTCCATTTAGTTTTCTCTCCCTTCCACTATGATCCTCTGTTCTATTTCTTATATTCCACATATGAGTGAAACTATATGATTATCTTTCTCTGATTGACTTATTTCATTTAGCATAATCCCCTTCAGTTCCATCTATGTCAGTGTAAATGGTAGGTATTCACCTTTTCTGATGACTGAGGAATATTTATTGTACATATGAACCACATCTTTATCCATTCATCTGTTGAAGGACATCTTGGCTCCTTCCACAGCTTGGATGTTGGAGACAGATTTTGCCAGTCAATGAAGGAGATACTGGTGGGGGGTGGAGTGGGGGGAGATCACTGGGTGAGGCAAAATCAAATAAAAACAAGTCCTTACGGGACTGGAAGAGATTATGCTGAACGAAATAAGTCAAGCAGAGAGAATCAAGTATCATATGGTCTCACTTATTTGTGGAGCATAACAAAGAACATGGAGGACATGGGGAGATGGAGAGGACAGGGAGTTGAGGGAAACTGGAAGGGGAGATGAACCATGAGAGACTATGGACTTTGAAAAACAACCAGAGGGTTTTGAAGGGGCGGGGGTGGGGGGGGTGTTGAGGAACCAGGTGGTGGGTAATAGGGAGGGCACATACTGCATGGAGCACTGGGTGTGATGCCAAAACAATGAATACTGTTATGCTGTAAATAAACAAATAAAAAAATTAAATTAAAAATAAATAAATAAAAATACCAAAAAAGCCCCAAGTCCTTCGCTTTGAGGAAAAGGAGACTGTAAGGTGACCCATTAATTATAGTACAGTGTTCTATCATAACACAGGAATGGATAAGGTGTAACCTGAGCAGAGAAGATGTAAATAGTTTTTAAAAGGTGACTGAGAGGAGTGCCAGGTGGCTCAGTGGGTTAAAGCCTCTGCCTTTGGCTCAGGTCATGATCTCAGGGTCCTGGGATCCAGCCCCACATGGGCTCTCTACTCAGCAGGGAGCCTGCTTCCCTTCCTCTCTCTGCCTGCTTCTCTGCCTACTTGTGATCTCTGTCTGTCAAATAAATTAAAAAAAAAAAAGGTGACTGAGAATTTGCCAGACCATTGAGGAAAATGGACTTTCCAGGCGAGGGCACAACACATGTAGAAAGGAAAGAACAAGTAGGCCATGGTGTTGCAGTATAAGGTTCACATAAGGGGTGTGGAGGTGGGAAAGAGGAGTGGGAAAAGTATTTAGAAAAGGTAGGTTGGGGCCAGAATATGAAAGACCTTGAATGTCACACTAAAGAATTTGGACTTAATCATATAAGCACATATTTATTCAACACACATTTATTAAATGCTTACTTGTGTGCCAAATAATGCCAAATGATTTTATGTTTCAAAGCATGGGAATAATAAGATTGGAGGGATGTTTTAGAGAGGTGACTCTAGAGGCAAAGTGGGAAAAAAATGGTTTAGAGGTGATGAGAGCGTGTGAGAAATAGTTACTCTGAGAGCACAGGCCCAGAGAACTGGGCTTCAGATGAAAAGACGACTTTGGTTCACTCCCAACTAAAGGTGAATCAGAACTCTCTATTTAGCCCTACTTTAAAGGCTTGTTGTGAGTACACAGTGAAAACTTCCCCAATGGTGCAGAATACAGGGTCTGATATTTTTTAGGTGCTAGAAAAAAGTTAGTGGAATATAAATCTCAGGACATTCTGAATGTCCACACTGATTTAAAGATATCTCTAGAGGGAAAAAAAGCCCTTCTCTTCTTTGGATCTTAGACATACCTTTCACAACAAAGAAATTCTGGGCAGTGTCACCCGATACTTTATGGTCTTGAAGATCCTTGTCATATAGTGCTACTAGCAAGCATTTGAAGACTCTACAGTTAGTTGATCATAAAGACTGGGTCTGAGCTACCCTACCATAGAGTCTAGAGTCAAGAATTGGCCCAAGCCCTGTCTTATAAGAGGAAGGTAAAGGGAACGGGTCGATGTAAATGCCTGGCCTGTATCAGCTATTGTGCTGAGAGGTGCACGTGCAGTCACTTATTTCATCTTCAGAACCACTGAAGGTGGTAAGTAGATTCATCCCCTTTTACAAGGAAGAAAACTGACTCATATAAAGAAAGTGGTCTGGCCCAAGGCCACACATTAAGTTGCAAAACTAAAGCCTGGGCTCACTTTGGACCCAGTTCACTGTAGATTAAAAAGGGAATATGTATGAAAAATATGGAGATCAAAAGTAAAATGGGGTCTTAGACTATGTATTTATGTCAAGCATAAATTGCATTGTAATATGAGTTAACAATGGTTTGAGGAGAAATGGAAGGTGTGTATGATGATGTGTGGGAAGCAATTTAGGAATTTCCTTAGAGATTTTAAAACTAATGTTTCTTTTTCTCACTATCCACTTACTCTTAGAATCTTAGTCTTGATCTGTTCACATATCTGGTAAGGGTCTAGATGTGGCTTTGCGTCTATTTAAATTAAATGTATTAATAGCTTCACAGTCTGATTTTGAAAGTAACTTTGCAAATATCTTGTCTTTTAAGCCTCATTAAATCCCCATTTCACAGACAAGGGAACAGTCTAAGAGAAGCAAAAAACTTGTCCAAAGTCACCCACCCTGTCTGACACAGAAACAGGACTCCTAACTCAGGGTATTGTGCTCTTCCTGTAGCCCCACACTGCCAGTATCAAGCTGCTGTGGTCCCATAGAATCCAAATGTCTCTGTTAATTCAGCCAGATGGTATTCTCCAATTGGGGAGCCTGCAGAGTGCCAACTATATCCTATGCTCCCAATCCATAGACATTAAAAGGAGATGAAAAGTTAATCTAGGAGGAGGGATCTTGGGAGCACATAAAGCTTAGAAGGTTTATGCTATGTGTAACAATCAAGTTGTCCAATTAAGGAAATGGTTCTTAAACCTCTTAACATCTATGAGTTTATCTTGGCTTCTTAACTTCTTTAATGACAGGTATCTCACCTGTTCTTTACTGAGTTGTAAGAAACCAGGCTAGCAAGAAGGGAAGGAAATTTTTAAAGATAAGAGAGGGGAACAGAAAGAAATTATAGCCGTCTGCTCCTTCTCCTGAAGCAGTACTTAAAACCATACCTTTAAGCCAAGCTGGTAACCTTCCTACAGTAAGTGTTCAATAACTCTCAATTGATTAGAAGTCTGTAATTGATGAGAGAATATTTAGGATCCCTGCTAGCAGTGTGTTCTAATGCATTATTTTATTTAGAAAAACTGATTGATTTGAGGTGGGGGGAAGAATTAGTCCTATCAGGGCCAACATTGTCCTTATTAATAAGAAACAGGTAAGAAGGACAAGGAATGTTGGGGTGAATATCATTAAAATGCAAGAAATTAGCAAAGGAGAAGCCAGCTAGATGCTTGTTTACAGTATGCTTTCAGGAAATAGATCAAGATTTAAGAGTAGAGGCCAAAATGTTTGAATTCATGTATCTTTTCCTGTGCTTCACTACTGAACTGAACCAAAAGAGGAGGCAGAGGTGTGACAACTTTAAATCTGAAATGCCTTTCAAAAAGTGCTGAAAATGCTTATTAAGTTTCTCAAATCGTGTTTCTTAAGTAACATTTTTTAAAAATTTTATTTGACAGAGAGATATCACAAGTAGGCAGGACCCTGGGATCATGATCTGAGCCAAAGGCAGAGGCTTAACCCACTGAGCCATCCAGGCACCCCATCTTAAGTAGCATTTCTAAGAGAAAAATAAATCAAAGTTTTGGGTCATTCAGCTAAAAAACATTTATTGTGTACCTATTATGTCAGGTACTATGGTAGGCAGGCAAGATCCCATAGTAGATATAACAGTCATAGGCCCTGCCCTCAGCAAGTTGCAGGTTTGTTTGTTTGAGAGAGAGAGAGACCAGTTATATTACAAATATCACACAAAATTATATAGCAATATCCAGCAGTTATGGATTGGAAGAAGTCTGGGTTCTGTGAGTACACGTAACAGGAGAAAAACTAAGTCCTGGGCAGAGGGCGGGGTTATAGTAAAAGAAAATCTTCCCAAAGGAAACTAGGCAGGAAAGCAGAAAAGGAGTAGGAGCCATCAAGGATTTATTCTTGTAGTCAGCCTTGAAATATTTTGGGGGCACCTACTATATGCTAACACTCTTCTAGATACTGATGATGTAGTGCTTTGCATGTATTAATTCAGATTAATTTTTGCAAGAACTCAAAGAAGTATTACTGTTATTATCTCCATTTTATAGACAGGCAAGCTAAGGCATAGAGAACTTAGGTAGCTTTCCCAGAGTCACTCAGCTAATAAGTGGCAGAAATAAGATTTGAATTTAGACAGTCTGGCTCTGGAAGTCATGCTCCTAACCACTATGTTCTATTGCTTCCCTAACTTTTCTGTCCTCATGAAGTTTACATTCTAGTGGGAAGAAAAGACAATAATCATGGAAGAAAAATATATTAATTATATGTGTAGATAAAGTCAATAAACAAACTGAAAGAAGAAAATGGAATTACAGTAGTGTAATAATTTAGGTAGAATTGCCAAGGAAGGGTTCTTTTCAGAGATGACACTGAAAAGGAATCAGTCACCCAATGATCTGGAGGAAGAGTATTCCAGGCAGAGAGAACAACCAGTGTATGGTCCTGAGGGAAAAACATGCTTGGCTTATGAAAGTAGGCGGGACTCTGGCTGACTGAGGGGAGCAGTAGTAGATTGAGGAGATAGGCAGAGATAATATCTTGTAAACACTAGTGAGAAGTTTGGATTTTATTCTAATTGCAATGGCATCCATTGAGGATTTTAAGTAGTGAAATCACATGATCTAGTTTTATTTTTATTTCTGTTTTTATTTTTTTTAAGATTTTATTTGTTTGAGAGAGAGAGAGCAAGAGTGTGAGCACCAGCAGGGGGAAGGGCAGAGGGACAAGCAGACCTTCCAGGGGGAACAGAGCCCAATGCAGGCCTCCATTCCAGGACCTTGAGACCATGACCTGAGCCAAAGTCAGACTGAGTCACCCAGGTGCCCCATGATCTAATTTTTAAAGATCACTCTGACTGATGTGAAAATAATAGATTGTACTGGGTCAGGAGTGGAAGCAGAAAAACCATCCAAGGGGTATTGCAGTTATCCAGGAAATAGGTGATGGTTTGGGGTAGTAACAGTGGGTATGAAGAAAAACGGACTACTGGAAACATATTATTGGATGCAGAACGGGTATGATTCGCTCATGGATTGGATAAAGAAGTATAGAGGGGAAGATAGGGCATCTAAAATGACTCCTGGATTTGTAGAGTGGATAATAGGGTAGTGCCATCCATTGAGATAGGGAAGAATGGAAGAGAACCATAGGCATTAGATTTAGAAGAGCTCCCACATGTGGCATATGGAAAAACTGAAGATCAGATATGGTAACTGACCTGTCTGGGGTCAACCAGTAAGTTGGGAGCAGAGATAGGCAATCCCATTTTCACAGTCTTCCAGAAATGTTTATGTTCTCCATCTCTTCGATTAATCTGGCCTAATAATTCTTATAATGCGTGTGGAAGGGGGTAATTGAAGACTTACCCAAGATTACCTTAGGAGATGGGAATTGTGGGTGATGAGCATATAATTTGCACCTGCTGCATGAATTGTGCTAGGTATTTTCAGGCAATGTTTCAGCTGAGATTCTTGCTATTTTTGATGGCTTTTTGTCGCTGAACTGTCTTGATCTTCTATCCTTTCTCACTTACCCATTGTCACTGACCTAAATACCCCAATGAAAGTCCAGAGCATAAAGCAATGCTGTCAGAAGAGGGAAGATCCACTCCAATTCTGTAAACCCTATTGTGAAAAAAACCATTATAAAAGTAGCCTAGTATAACTTTACTGAATTTTCTCAGTAAACATTCATCAACTTCCTCCAGAACTCAAGGGAAAAGATACACTGACTGCTGAGTCTATGACCTGGGATTCAAATCCCACTTTCACACTGCTTCCCTGTGTCTTGGGAAATTCCCTCCCCCTACTGAGTCTCAATCTTCCCATCTTTAAAATGATAGGATGGCACTCTGTAATGTACCTTGGAACATAAAAGAAAATATCTAACAGAGTATATATGCTTAAAAGCTCCATTTCTTGGGGCGCTTGGGTGGCTCAGTGGTTTAGGTCTCTGCCTTCAGCTCAGGTCATGATCTCAGGGTCCTAGGATCGAGCCCCGAATCGGGCTCTCTGCTCAGTGGGGAGCCTGTTTCTCCCTCTCTCTCTGCCTGCCTCTCTGCCTACTTGTGACCTCTCTCTCTGTCAAAAAAAAAAAAAAAAGAGCACCATTTCTTAAGACCAACAAGATGTGAATCTAGGGCCCTTTCTTATTTGTTTCCCTGCATCTTTCATTCCCCCAACTCCCAGCAGATGTGAGTCATTTAAGCCATCTGCCCTTGCTCTTTCCTGTTTATCCTGTTCTAAAGGATACAGTCATTCTCTCTTTCCTTGAACTTCCTCCTTATGTGCTTGTTCCCACAGCCCTTGTATTCTGACTAGGACAGGTGAGATATCATGAGAACAACTTGCTTTGTTGTATTAATTTCTTAAATATATGCAGGTTTTCTAAATCTGTATAGATCAGCTTCCATGAAGGAGCAGGATAAGAAAGCAGGAGAGTTGTGGTGAGGGGCTGGCTACACCACTAACTAGCCAATAATTCCCTGGGCCTCAGTTTCCTTATTTGTAAAATAACCTCACACTACATGATGAACTCCAGGGCCTGCTCTATTAATAACTTTCTCAGATTCTATTTTCTAGCACATATACTTTTTTTTTAAATTAATTTATTTTTATTTGCTTATTTACAGCATAACAGTGTTCATTGTTTTGGCATCACACCCAGTGCTCCATGCAGTACGTGCCCTCCCTATTACCCACCACCTGGTTCCTCAACCTCCCACCCCACCCCACCCCCTCCCGCCGCCCCTTCATAACCCTCTGGTTGTTTTTCAGAGTCCATAGTCTCTCATGGTTCATCTCCCCTTCCAGTTTCCCTCAACTCCCTGTCCTCTCCATCTCCCCATGTCCTCCATGTTATTTGTTATGCTCCACAAATAAGTGAGACCATATGATACTTGACTCTCTCTGCTTGACTTATTTCGCTCAGCATAATTTCTTCCAGTCCCGTCCATGTTGCTACAAAAGTTGGGTATTCGTCCTTTCTGATGGAGGCATAATACTCCATTGTGTATATGGACCACATCTTCCTTATCCATTCATCCGTTGAAGGGCATCTTGGTTCTTTCCACAGTTTGGCGACCGTAGCCATTGCTGCAATAAACATTGGGGTACAAATGGCCCTTCTTTTCACTACATCTGTATCTTTGGGGTAAATACCCAGCAGTGCAATGGCAGGGTCATAGGGAAGCTCTATTTTTAATTTCTTCAGGAATCTCCACACTGTTCTCCAAAGTGGCTGCACTAACTTGCATTCCCACCAACAGTGTAAGAGGGTTCCCCTTTCTCCACATCCTCTCCAGCACACGTTGTTTCCTGTCTTGCTAATTTTGGCCATTCTAACTGGTGTTAGGTGGTATCTCAATGTTGTTTTAATTTGAATCTCCCTGATGGCTAGTGATGATGAACATTTTTTCATGTGTCTGATAGCCATTTGTATGTCTTCGTTGGAGAAGTGTCTATTCATATCTTCTGCCCATTTTTTGATATGATTATCTGTTTTGTGTGTGTTGAGTTTGAGAAGTTCTTTGTAGATCCTGGATATCAACCTTTTGTCTGTACTGTCATTTACAAATATCTTCTCCCATTCCGTGGGTTGCCTCTTTGTTTTGTTGACTGTTTCCTTTAGCACATATACTTTTAAAAATTCATCAGCTTACTGGGAACATTTGCCACAATTCCTTTCCTTGTTCATTTCTCATTTACTCTGAATCATGCAAAGGCGAGAAGGAGGCAAGAGACCTGGCTTCTCTGCCCAGCTTTACCATTAACCCTCTGTGTGACCTGTGGAAGTCTGTTTCCCTCTCTGTGCTCTGTTTCAACATTTATTATTATTTTTTCATTAACATGTAAAGTATTATTAGCCCCAGGGGTACAGGTCTGTGAATCTCCAGGTTTACACACTTCACAGCACTCATCATAGCACATACATTCCTCAATGTTCATAACCCCACCACCCTCTCCCTACCCCCCTGCCCCGGCAACCCTCCATTTGTTTTGTGAGATTAGGAGTCTCTTACAGTTTGTCTCCCTCCTGATCCCATTTTGTTTCATTTATTCTTTTCCCACCCCCAAACCCCCCATGTTGCATCTCCACTTCTTCATATCAGGGAGATCATATGATAGCTGTCTTTCTCTTACTGACTTATTTTGCTAAGCATAATACCCGCTAGTTCCACGTCATCGCAAATGGCAAGATTTCATTTCTTTTGATGGCTGCATAGTATACCATTATATATATATACCACATCTTCTTTATCCATTCATCTGTTGATGGACATCGAGGTTCTTTCCATAGTTTGGCTATTGTGGACATTGCTGCTATAAGGATTTAGGTGCATGTGCCCCTTCAGATCACTACATTTGTATCTTTAGGGTAAATACCCAGTAGTTCCATGGTTGGGTTGTAAGGTAGCTCTATTTTCAATTTTCTGAGGAACCTCCATGTTATTTTCCAGAGTGATTGCACCAGCTTGCATTTCCCAACAACAGTGCAGGAGGGTTCCTCTTTCTCCGCATCTTCGCCAGCATCTGTCATTTCCTGACTTGTTAATTTCAGCCATTCTGACTGGTGTGAGGTGGTATCTCATTGTGGTTTTGATTTGTATTTCCCTGAAGCTGAGTGATGTGGAGCACTTTTTCATGTGTCTGTTGGCCATCTGGATGTCTTCTTTGCAGAAATGTCTGTTCATGTCCTCTGCCCATTTCTTGATTGGATTATTTGTTCTTTGTGTGTTGAGTTTGATAAGCTCTTTGTAGATTTGGATAATAGCTCTTTATCTGATATGTCGTTTGCAAATATCTTCTCCCATTCTGTCAGTTGTCTTTTGGTTTTGTTAACTGTTTCCTTTGCTGTGCAAAAGCTTTTGATCTTGATGAACTCCCAATAGTTCATTTTTGCCCTTGCTTCCCTTGCCTTTGGCGATGTTTCTAGGAAGAAGTTGCTGTGGCTGAGGTCGAAGAGGTTGCTGCCTGTGTTCTCCTCAAGGATTTTGATGGATTCCTTTCTCACATTGAGGTCCTTCATCCATTTGGAGTCTATTTTTGTGTGTGGCGTAAGGAATGGTCCAGTTTCATTTTTCTGCATGTGGCTGTCCAGTTATCCCAACACCATTTGTTGAAGAGACTGTCTTTATTCCATTGGACATTCTTTCCTGCTTTGTTGAAGATTAGTTGACCATAGAGTTGAGGGTCTATTTCTGGGCTCTCTATTCCGTTCCATTTATCTATGTGTCTGTTTTTGTGCCAGTACAATACTGTCTTGATGATGACAGCTTTGTAATAGAGCTTGAAGTCTGGAATTGTGATGCCACCAACTTTGGCTTTCTTTTCCAATATTTCTCTGGCTATTCAAGGTCTTTCCTGGTTCCAATTAATTTTGGGATTATTTGTTCCATTTCTTTGGAAAAATGGGTGGGATTTTGATAGGGATTGCATTAAATGTGTAGATTGCTTTTGGTAGCATATACATTTTCACAATATTTGTTCTTCCCATCCATGGGCATGGAACATTCTTCCATTTCTTTGTGTCTCCTTCAATTTCTTTCTTGAGTACTTTATAGTTTTCTGAGTATAGATTCTTTGCCTCTTTGGTTAGGTTTATTCGTAGGTATCTTATGGTTTTGGGTGCAACTGTAAATGGAATTGACTCCATAATTTCTCTTCTGTTTTATTGTTGGTGTAAAGAAATGCAACTGATTTATGTGCTGTTCTAACATTTTTTAACACAATGGGGTTAGACTAGCTGGTCTGGTATTCTAGTTTAGTCACTTTTGTTTTCTATGATCTTTGAGGATTGACTTATGATCTTTGAGGATTTCTAGGTAGATAAAAGAGCTGGATAGCTGGATAACTATATTTATCACTTTTCTTACTCCTTGGATATTGCTCCCAAACACATAAGCTAGTAATGGTCGGAATTTTCCAACATTTTTGTTCACTTGAGTGTGAATATGTTTGCTGTTCTACTAAATGCTTTCATCTATATATTTCATTTTTTGCAACCTGTCATAGTTATGATTTGGCTTCTATGGTAGAGGAGCAGCAGGCTTGTTTCTAAGCTCTATCTATGTTGCTGCCCACGGAGATGGTTAAAACCATGTTCTCGGAGTGACATCATACTGAAATGGCTTTCCTTCCCTTGGCTTTCAAGCCACAGCACCGTTATTACTGCCTTTTTCTCTTAAGTACATTTCTACTCTTTTGCTCCTTTTCTTCTTCCTGACTTCAAAATAGAAAAAATCCCCAAGGTATTGACATCAAATATCTTCTTTTATTTTTCTGCTTTTTCCCTCAGGGAAGTAACAACAGCCCCCCCTCTTCCTTCAATTCTTACCTTTTTGAGGATGCCCAAGCTGTATGTCTAAGTCAAATGACCTTCAGGCCATCATTGCCAAATGCCTGCTTTATATCTCCAAGACAAAGTACAAAGCTGGGCTTCTAGAAGGGCTGAATGTTATCAGGGTCCTCTCATATTTTTCCCAGTTTGGGGCAACTTGGAACCACCCATAGGTCCCTCCTCCCCCTCATACAGCTGTTTAAGGATTAAATGAAAAAAGATAAGGTGTGGAAAAGCACCCAGCACAATGGCTGAAATACTGTAGTCATTCAGTACCTATTAATACCCTTACTCCTAATTCTCCTAATTCTCAGAGTTTCTTGTGCCCCAAAATTCAGCAAGAATTTAATGAATAGAAGTAGGAGCAGATCATGAAAAATGATCATTTGTCTTGATTTATGCATAAGAAAACAATGATAGAAGTTTCACTTCAGATAGGGCAGTATACGGTGTGAAGGTTGGAGTCATCATCTCTCCCTGAATATAAGGCAAAAACAGCTTTAATTATAGTAGAAGCTTAGAAGGATGATAACTTGTAAGCAGAGAAACAACCCCAAAGGAAAATATGGACAGATTCAACTATATAAAGATTGAAACTGTACAATAAAAAGTGATACTCATAAAATAAAAACAAAAACAGAAAAGAAATAAAAACTCTTAAGGCTTAGTGTTACCTCACCCAAGTGTTGGTTGCATTATGAACAGCAGACCAAATCTTAAGTGAAAGGAATAAATCTAAATTAATGAAACATCATCAGGCATCTTCAAGAGAATTGAATGGAAGATAAGTGAAAAGGCAAATGTCTTTTCCCTGAGTTTTCAAAATCCCCTTGCATGGAGCCCATATAATTACACAGGTTGACTGCTGCATATATTCCTTCCTTTCTTAGCACAGGTGGCAGTATGCAGAGTGCTGAGACACCCAGACTCTGTAGTCAGGCTGCATGTCGGTGCCCTGAAATGTTTAACTGTTTGACTTATGGACAAATCACTTGCTTTCTCTGAATTTTGTTCTTTTTATCTGGAAAATGTGGATAATACTAATTATAACTACCTTTTAGAGTTGCAAAGAGAATTTAAATTAATACTTGGAACTGGCTTAAACCCCGTTCCAGTTACCAGCATAGTAAGCAATATAGAAATATTTACTATTACAAGATGGATATATTTCAATAAACTTCTTGTCACTTTCTTATTTACCACCATTGGCAGTCTAGCCCACATCAGTTAGGTTCCCATTATCCTCTAGATCTTAAGGATTGAAAGGAAAGATTGAGCCTATCTGCTTAGGAATGAAAAATGCCTAATAAGTACAGCAATGATGTGGCCACCAATCTGTCTTAAAATTGAATATTCAAAAAATTTGAATTTCTGAAATCATTTAAAAAAGAGAAATCACAGGACACCTAGGTAGCTCAGTTGGTTAAGCATCTGTCTTTGGCTAAGGTCATAATCCTGGCATCCTGGAATTAAGCTCCCTGCTCAGTGGGGAGTCTGATTCTCCCTCTCCATACCCCCCATGCCCCACTCCTGTCCCATGCTTTCACTATATCTCTCCCTCTGAAATCATATTCTTGGTCCTATAAAATGGCCATTAATTTGCTAACACATTGATCACATGATTGACTATTTATATTAATCAAATAATGTTAGACAAACCCAACTTATGGTGCTTTGGTACATAAAAATGCATCTCAACTTTATCATAAAACAGACAAAAATCAATACACTAACTCTATTGAAGACTAAAAATTTAATTAACATGTTTGCCTTCTTTAAATTAAGGTAAGCTTTTTGGAGAATGATTGGGATGATTTGGGTTTCTTGGTGAAAATTATTCAAGGAAGGAAGAGAGGAATTCAAGAAGCATTTTTCTTCTCTTTTCTTTTAATTTTATTTTATTTAAATTCAATTAACATATAGTGTATCATTAATTTCAGAGGTAGAGTTCAGTTATTCATCAGTTGCATATAACACCCAATGCTCGTTACATCACATGCCTTCCTTAATGCCCATCACCAACTTACCCTATCCTTCCCACCTCCTGTCCAGCAACCCCAGTTTGTTTTGTAAATTGAGAGTCTCTTATTATTTGTCTCCCTCTCTGATTGTCTTATTTTTCCCTCCCTTCCTCTATGATCCTGCTTTGTTTCTTAAATTCCACATTGAGTGAAATCATGTGATAATTGTCTTTCTCTGATTGCCATTTTTCACTTAGCATAATAACCTCTAATTCCATTCATGTCATTGGAAATGGTAAGATTTCATTTTTTGATGGCTGAGTAATATATATATATATATATATATATATATATATATATATATACACACCATACCTTCTTTAGCCATTCATCTGTCAGTGGACATCTGTTCTCTTTCCATAGTTTGGCTATTGTGCACATTGCTGCTATAAACATTAGGGTGCTTGCACCCCTTTGGATCACTTTCTTTGTATCCTTTTGGTAAATACCTAGTAGTGCAATTGCTGGGTGATAAGTCAGCTCTATTTTTAACTTTTTTGAGGAATCTCTATACTGTAGAAATATTTTTTTCTTGATCCAATGTTTCACTTCAACAAATGTTTATTGAATAGACTGTTTATTTTAGGTGTTATTCTAGGGGCTGGAGGTTCAGAGAAATAAGAACAGTTCTTCCTTTCAGACCGTTTAAAGCCTAGTTTGATATGGGCTGGTAAACAAGCAATAGCAATACGCTGTGAGTTGTGTTATAATGGAGAAGTGGATAGCATGCTCTGGGATCACATAGAAAAGATGAAGGAACTCCAAACTGGATAATCAGGAGGGTGTTCCCAGACAGATATTATCAGAGCTGGGACTGCTGCAGGCACCATTAAAAAGCTTGAATCGGGGCACCTGGGTGGTTCAGTGGGTTAAAGCCTCTGCCTTCGGCTCAGGTCATGATCCCAGGGTCCTGGGATCGAGGCCCACATCGGGCTCTCTGCTCAGCAGGGAGCCTGCTTCCCCTCCTCTCTCTGCCTGCCTCTCTGTCTACTTGTCATCTCTGTTAAATAAATAAGTAAAATTTAAAAAAAATAACAAGCTTGAATCAATTTCCCTATGACAGGCAAAGGCATGCATATTCGTAGAACCATTTCCCTTCTGAATCAACACATCTTGAATAAAGACTGACTCAACATTTCTCTTCCTCGTGACCGTCTTACTTCTTGGTATATTTAGTGCTACAAAGGTAGTGAATATCAGCTCAGGAAAGGCCTCTCAGAAGTCAACTAGATCAATGGTTTTCAAATTAGTTTTGAGAAAGCTCCAAAAACTTCAGAGTAAAGGGAAGCCACCCCTTTCTTGGTTCAACTAGAGCTCAGCTAGTGTTGTTTTTATATTAGGGGTTTTCATAAAAGAGATTTTTCAACATAGTGCTCTGTTGCTTATAAACATACTGGATTTTAAAGAAAAACAGTAATTTAGTCCAGCTTGTCTTTATTTTAATGGTATGTAAACTGAGGATCAGAGTAAGCGGGAGCTGGCCAAAGACCAAAGAAATATAAGAAGAAAACAAATGCTATTGAGACAAACATGATTATCTTTTTTTTTTTTTTTTTTTTGTCAAAAACAGCTTTGCCAAAGTGCCTTTTAGACTCTAAGTCCTCCAGTCCCAAGCCAGAAGTCCTGCCTAGGAGTGCCTGGGTGGCTCAGTTGGTTAAGCATCTGCCTTTGGCTCAGGTCATGATCCCAGAGTCCTGGAATGGGATGCAATTCTGGGTCAGGCTCCCTGCTCAGCAGAAAGTCTGCTTCTCCCTTTTCCTCTGCCCCTCACACTTGTGCTCCCTCTCTCACGTACTCTTTCTCTCTCTCTCTCTCAAATGAATAAATAAATTCTTGTGTGTGTGTGTGTGTGTGTGTTTGTGTGTGTGCATTTTAAAAAGCCCTCCTTAATGTGGCCTTATTAGCAGTGGAAAACCTAGTAAAGCTGAAGAGGACCAGAATCCAGGCCAATAATTCTCCTCATTCCATATATGCACATTGGTTACAACATATGCACATTGGTGTTAGATCAGTGTTTAGGGAAGACTCAGGCCCTACATAGAAAGCTGGACTAGGTATATTACCTGACAAGCCACAGATGAGAGAATTAGTTGGAGTGTAATATGAATTAACTGGAGTATGCCCACAGGTGCTATGCAAAGCAAGAAGGCTCCGAAGGACTAACATAGTTGGAAGATCCCAGTAGGTAGCTGCCTCCAAAGTAGTGTGTACATAAAGACAAGGTCTCTAGCCACTAGACTTCAGTTAGTCTCTGATATGAAAATAATGGAGGAAGGTAGGCACACTGTCCAGTGAGATAAAAACAGGTCTCTGTTGTGTAGGGATTGGAGAATTGAGCAACAAATTCAGGCATAGGGAGAAAGGTGAGATCCTAATGATTAACACTGGGACAAAACGCTGACACTTCCAAATTGATATATAAGTTTAATGTAATTGATATAAAAATACAGAAAAAATAGTAGTAGCTAGAGGCAAGATAATTCTAAAATTGATATGGAAAGGTAGAGGAATTGGAAGAAGTAAAAACAATTTTGAAAGACAAGAATGAAGTGAAAGAAATCATGGTAACCTATTTCAATACTTATTAAATAGCTACAGTCTTTAGTACCCTGTGGTATTGGTGGAGGAATAAACACAGAAATCAATGGAATAGCATAGAAAGCCTACAAACAGACTCAGACAAATATACCCAACTAGAACAAGGATGGGTTTTCCATAAATGATGCTGGACCAAGTGGCTATCCAATGGCAAAAAAACAACAATAAATTAATCTTGACCTAAACATCACATCTTATGCAAAAACTAACTCAAAATTGATGATGGACTTAAATGCAAAATGTAAAAGTATAAAAATTTTAGGAAAGAAAAACAGGAGAAAATCCTTGGAATTTAGGTCTAGGCAAATACTTCTTATATTTATGCCAAAAATATAAAACATAACTATGTTTTATTTATTAAAATATAAGAACATAATTATGTATAAACCATAACAGGAGAAATTGATAAGTTGGGCTTTATCAAGATTTAAAACTTCTGCTGATAGAAGATAAAAAGACAAGCTGCAAGCTGTAAGAAAATATATGAAAATGATATATTCAACAAAGGACTAGCATCCAGATTATATAAAGAACCCTCAAATTTCAACAGTAAAAAACAACCAATCTGATTAGAAAATGGGAAAAAGAGAGTCAAGATGGCGGAGAGGTAGCAGGCTGAGACTACATCAGGTAGCAGGAGATCAGCTCGATAGCTTATCTAAACATTGCAAACACCTACAAATCCAACGGGAGAGTGAAGAGAAGAAGAACAGCAACTCTAGAAACAGAAAATCAACCACTTTATGAAAGGTAGGACTAGCAGAGAAGTGAATCTAAAATGACGGGAAGGGGGGGAGCAAGATGGCGGGGAAGTAGGAGGAGGCACCATTTCAACCTGTACCCTAAAGTGAGCTGATTACCTACCAAAGAACTCCGACCACCCATGATCTCAATTCTGAGATCAGAATTATACACATCTGGATCTCTACTGGAGCAGAAGACGCCAGTGGCAGGTAAAGCAGACTGGGAGCATCGGACTGATATCGGAAGATAAACAAAAGGGGGAGGGAGCCACCAGAGGTGACCGATTGGAAAGTAACACCCCAACACGAGAGTGCTCTGCGTCTGGGGACCAGCATTAACTTGGAGTCTGGTTGAAAGCACTCAAAAAACAAACAGCAAAGGATCGCGGTGGGGGGGGGTAATAGTGGGAACCTGGGCGGTTAGGGTCAGGGACCTAAGTCCCCGGACCCAGGACAGCCTCCCCTGGCGCGGAGCCAGAGAGAGTGCGGCGGAGAAATCAGGTCTCGGTCCCTGAGCCGCGAGTGCACCTGAACGCCAGCGCACCTGAGAACCAGTGGGGTCTGTCTCCCGTGAGGGGCTGGGAGCCTGGCCTGACGGCAATCCTGAAACGCGCGCGTCCCACACCCTCCCTTGGGATAGGTGCTCATAGGCGCTAGCCTGGAGCTCTGGCAGCAGGAAAAACCAGACATTCCCAGCCCGGGACAGCGGGAAAATTTCAGTGCCCGATCTCTGCTCGGAACCTCTCTGGCAGTCTGGAGCTGCCTAGACAGCCACAGCTGCCCTGGTTTTGGGCACAACGAGGAGCTCCTGCATCCCCAGGGACAGTGACCCAGAACCAACTCTACCAGCAGCTTTTGCAAAACAGTCTGAGGCTTCTCTCTGAGAGGGAGGTTGGGGTGCTGTTTGCTCTCCTCTAAACCTCCAAAAACCATCAAAAGCTGTCAAGGCGAGAGAAAGCAGATGAAAGAACATAAAAACCCCCAGAGAACAAAAGGCCGAAAAAAAAAAAAACAGTTTCCTGAAAAAAAAAGAGCTCACCCCCTTGAGGGGAGTGGGAGGACCTAACTCAGGGAACATCATTGTCTGAAAACCCACGTGGCAGGCCCCTCCCCCAGAAAACCAACCAGGAAGGAAGGAAAAAAAAAAAAAAAGACTACAAGAGAACAACCACCACTACTTCATAAATACAACTTTTATTTTTAACTCTTTACCAATATTCTGGTTCTTTTTTTTATACATACAGATAATTTTTTAACCTATTTACCATCACACTGAGATGTCCAGTACATCAAATTCTTTAATAACCTTCTAACCTGAAATTTTTGATACATACACCCGTGTTTTTCTTTTGTTTTTCTATTTTTTTAATTTTAACTTAGTTTAGTCTAGTTTATTCTTTTTTTAATTTTTATTTTCTACTATACATATAGAGTTAAACTTCAAGGTAACCCCCTTTCCCCAATCAATGCTACCCCTATAGGCAAACCAGTTTCTAATCCCCCTGTAACTTAGGAAAGTTGAGTCCCTTAACAAAAACATCAAGATACCTTCAGGAAGAATCAAAATAACCTTCCTCACCCACACTGAGAATCTATAACCATTCTCCCAATTTTTCCTTCTGTCAGTGTTTCTGTAAATTTGTGTCTGTCCTGACAATATATAAATCTTATACTTGGGGTTCTTTCTGAGGAGGTTTTTCCCTTTTTTTTGCTTATATATACATATTTTTTTCTCTTGTCATATAGTTTTATCACTCTTTGTCTGTCTGTTTTTGTTTGTATACTCCACAAATCTTACCTTGTGGCCCATTTGGGCTGAGCCTTCTCTTATATCTTCCCTTTTTTTCCTATCTCTCTCTCTCTTTTTTTTTTCCTTCCTTTTTTCTTTCCCCTTTTTTTTTCTTTCTTCTTCTCTATTTCTTTTTCTTTTATTTTTTCTCTCATTCGGGTGGGGAATCCTGATTGCACAGAAGCGTTCCAGGGTGCACATTGACTGCACCACAATCGATAAGTCCAGGTGCATCTGTTTAGTCATCTCTTACCAAAATGACTAGGAGGAGGAATACCCAACAGAAGAAAAATACAGAGGATGGGCCTTCTGCAACAGAACTAATGGCTATCGACATAGACAATATGTCAGAAAAGGAATTCAGACTAACAATTATCCAGGCAATAGCTAGGTTGGAGAAAGCCATGGATGACCAAACAGAATTGATTAGGGCAGAACTGAAAGCCACCAGGGATGATGTTCACAATGTTAGGGCAGAACTGAAAGCCACCAGGAATGATGTTCAAAGTGCTCTCAATGAGTTCCAATCCAATCTAAACTCTCTAAAAGCTAGGGTAACTGAGACAGAAGATAGAATTAGTGATCTGGAGGACAAACAGATAGAGAGAAAGGATCAGGAGGAAGCCTGGAACAAACAGCTCAGAAGCCACGAAAACAGAATCAGGGAAATAAACGATGCCATGAAACGTTCCAACGTCAGAATTATTGGAATCCCTGAAGGGGAAGAAAAAGAAAGAAGTCTAGAAGATATAGTGGAAGAAGTTGTCTATGAAAATTTTCCCAATCTCACGAATGGAAACAATGTTCATGTACTAGAGGCAGAAAGATCTCCTCCCAAGATTTTAGATTCTCGAAAGTCCTCACGGCACCTTATAGTTAAAATGGGGAATTATGTTTCAAGAGAGACCCTCTTAAAAGCAGCTAGGACAAAGAAGCTTCTTACATACAGAGGAAAGCCCATTAGAATAACGTCAGACCTTTCCACAGAGACCTGGAAAGCCAGGAAGGGCTGGCAAAATATATTCAGAGTACTAAATGAGAAGAACATGCAACCAAGAATACTCTATCCAGCAAGACTGACATTTAAAATGGATGGAGAGATAAAGAGTTTCCAAGACCGGCAAGGCTTAAAAGAGTATGCAACCACCAAGCCAACACTGCAGGAAATATTAAGGGGGGTCCTATAAAAGAGAAAAAATCCTAAGAATATCATTGAACAGAAATATAGAAACAATCTATAGACAGAAAGACTTCAAAGGCAACACGATGTCAATAAAAACCTATCTCTCAAGAATCACTGTCAATGTGAATGGCCTAAATGCGCCCATAAAACGACACAGGGTTGCAGATTGGATAAAAGGACAGGACCCATCCATATGTTGTCTACAAGAGACCCATTTTGAACCTAAGGATACACCCAGACTGAAAGTGAAGGGATGGAGAAGCATCTTTCATGCCAATGGGCCTCAAAAGAAGGCCGGAGTAGTGATTCTCATATCAGATAAATTAGATTTTAAACTAAAGACTGTAGTCAGAGATACAGAAGGACACTACATAATTCTTAAAGGGACTATCCGCCAAGACGATCTAACAATTGTGAATATCTATGCCCCCAATATGGGAGCACCCAATTACGTAAGAAATCTATTAATCAAGATAAAGAGCCATATTGATATGAATACAATAATAGTAGGAGATCTTAATACGCCTCTCTCAGAAATAGACAGATCATCGAAGCAGAAAATTAATAAAGAAATAAGAGCATTGAATGAAACATTGGACCAGATGGACCTCATCGACGTATACAGAACATTCCACCCTAAAACAACAGAATACTCATTCTTCTCAAGTGCACATGGAACCTTCTCCAGAATAGACCACATACTGGGTCACAAAGCAGGACTCAACCGATACCAAAAGACTGACATTATTCCCTGCATATTCTCCGATCACAATGCTTTGAAACTGGAACTCAATCACAAGGAAAAGTTCAGAAGGAACTCAAACACCTGGAAGCTAAAGACCACCTTGCTTAAGAATGCTTGGATCAACCAGGAGATCAAAGATGAACTTAAACAATTCATGGAAACCAATGAGAATGAAGACACCTCGGTCCAAAACCTATGGGATACAGCAAAGGCGGTTCTAAGGGGGAAATACATAGCCATCCAAGCCTCCCTCAAAAGCATTGAAAAATCCAGAATACACCAGCTGTCTCTACACCTTAAAGAACTGGAGAATCAAAAACAAATCAAACCAACTCCACATGCAAGAAGGGAAATAATCAAGATTAGAGCAGAGATCAATGAGGTAGAAACGAGAGATACAGTAGAACGTATCAATGAAACTAGAAGCAGGTTTTTTGAAAGAATTAATAAGATCGATAAACCATTGGCCACACTAATCCAAAAGAAAAGAGAGAAAGCCCAAATTAATAAAATTATGAATGAAAAGGGAGAGATCACAACTAACACCAAGGAAATAGAAACAATCATCAGAAATTATTACCAACAGTTATATGCCAATAAGCTAAGCAACCTAGATGAAATGGATGCATTCCTGGAAAGCTACAAACTCCCAAAATTGAACCAGGAAGAAATTGACAACCTGAATAGACCGATATCTAGTAATGAGATTGAAGCAGTGATCAAAAACCTCCCAAAAAACAAGAGCCCAGGACCTGACGGATTCCCTGGGGAATTCTACCAAACTTTCAAAGAAGAAATAACACCAATTCTCCTGAAGCTGTTCCAAAAAATTGAAGCAGAAGGAAAACTTCCAGACTCTTTTTATGAAGCCAGCATTACCCTGATCCCCAAACCAGGCAAATACCCTACCAAAAAGGAGAAATTCAGACCAATATCACTGATGAATATGGATGCAAAGATTCTCAACAAGATCCTAGCAAACAGGATCCAGCAGCACATTAAAAAGATTATCCACCATGACCAGGTGGGATTCATCCCTGGGTTGCAAGGTTGGTTCAACATTCGCAAATCAATCAGTGTGATAGAACACATCAATAAGAGAAGAGAGAAGAACCACATGGTCCTCTCAATTGATGCAGAAAAAGCATTTGACAAAATCCAGCATCCGTTCCTGATGAAAACGCTTCAAAGTATAGGGATAGAGGGAACATTCCTGAACTTCATAAAATCTATCTATGAAAGACCCACAGCAAATATCATCCTCAATGGGAAAAAGCTTGCAGCCTTCCCGTTGAGATCAGGAACACGACAAGGATGCCCACTCTCACCACTCTTGTTCAACATAGTATTAGAAGTTCTAGCAACGGCAATCAGACAACAAAGAGAAATAAAAGGTATCCACATTGGCAAGGAAGAAGTCAAACTCTCTCTCTTCGCAGATGACATGATTCTTTATATGGAAAACCCCAAAGACTCCACCCCCAAACTACTAGAACTCATACAGCAATTCAGTAACGTGGCAGGATACAAAGTCAATGTACAGAAATCAGTGGCTTTCTTATACACTAACAATGAAAATACAGAAAGGGAAATTAGAGAATCAATTCCATTTACTATAGCACCAAAAACCATAAGATACCTGGGCATAAACCTAACCAAAGAAGTAAAGGACCTGTACTCGAGGAACTACAGAACACTCATGAAAGAAATTGAAGAAGACACGAAAAGATGGAAGACTGTTCCATGCTCTTGGATTGGAAGAATAAACATTGTTAAAATGTCTATACTGCCTAGAGCAATCTATACTTTTAATGCCATTCCGATCAAAATTCCACCAGTATTTTTCAAAGAGCTGGAGCAAATAATCCTAAAATTTGTATGGAGTCAGAAGAGACCCCGAATTGCTAAGGAAATGTTGAAAAACAAAAACAAAACTGGCGGCATCACGTTACCCGATTTCAAGCTTTACTACAAAGCTGTGATCACCAAGACAGCGTGGTACTGGCATAAAAACAGACACATAGACCAGTGGAACAGAGTGGAGAGCCCAGATATGGACCCTCAACTCTATGGTCAAATAATCTTTGACAAAACAGGAAAAAATATTCAATGGGAAAAAGACAGTCTCTTCAATAAATGGTGATGGGAAAAATGGACAGCGATATGTAGAAGAATGAAACTCGACCATTCTCTTACACCGTTCACAAAGATAAACTCGAAATGGATAAAAGACCTCAACGTGAGACAGGAATCTATCAGAATCCTAGAGGAGAACATAGGCAGTAACCTCTTCGATATCAGCCACAGCAACTTCTTTCAAGATAAGTCTCCAAAGGCCAAGGAAACAAAAGCAAAAATGAACTTTTGGGACTTCATCAAGATCAAAAGCTTCTGCACAGCAAAGGAAACAGTCAACAAAACAAAGAGGCAACCCACGGAATGGGAGAAGATATTTGTAAATGACAGTACAGACAAAAGGTTGATATCCAGGATCTACAAAGAACTTCTCAAACTCAACACACACAAAACAGATAATCATATCAAAAAATGGGCAGAAGATATGAATAGACACTTCTCCAACGAAGACATACAAATGGCTATCAGACACATGAAAAAATGTTCATCATCACTAGCCATCAGGGAGATTCAAATTAAAACAACATTGAGATACCACCTAACACCAGTTAGAATGGCCAAAATTAGCAAGACAGGAAACAACGTGTGCTGGAGAGGATGTGGAGAAAGGGGAACCCTCTTACACTGTTGGTGGGAATGCAAGTTAGTGCAGCCACTTTGGAGAACAGTGTGGAGATTCCTGAAGAAATTAAAAATAGAGCTTCCCTATGACCCTGCAATTGCACTGCTGGGTATTTACCCCAAAGACACAGATGTAGTGAAAAGAAGGGCCATTTGTACCCCAATGTTTATTGCAGCAATGGCTACGGTCGCCAAACTGTGGAAAGAACCAAGATGCCCTTCAACGGATGAATGGATAAGGAAGATGTGGTCCATATACACAATGGAGTATTATGCCTCCATCAGAAAGGACGAATACCCAACTTTTGTAGCAACATGGACGGGACTGGAAGAAATTATGCTGAGCGAAATAAGTTAAGCAGAGAGAGTCAAGTATCATATGGTCTCCCTTATTTGTGGAGCATAACAAATAACATGGAGGACATGGGGAGATGGAGAGTAGAGGGAGTTGAGGGAAACTGGAAGGGGAGATGAACCATGAGAGACTATGGACTCTGAAAAACAATCAGAGGGTTATGAAGGGGCGGCGGGAGGGGGTGGGGTGGGGTGGGAGGTTGAGGAACCAGGTGGTGGGTAATAGGGAGGGCACGTACTGCATGGAGCACTGGGTGTGATGCCAAAACAATGAACAGTGTTATGCTGTAAATAAGCAAATAAAAATGAATTAATTAATTAAAAAAAAAAAAAAAGACGGGAAGATAGACCGCGGGGGGAGGGGCCGGCTCCCGGCAAGCGGTGGAGGAATGGAGCACAAAATCAGGACTTTTAAAAGTCTGTTCCACTGAGGGACATTGCTCCAGAGGCTAAACCAGGGTGAAGCCCATGCGGGGTCAGCGTGGCCCCAGGTCCCGCAGGGTCACAGAAGGATCGGGGGTGTTGGAGTGTCGCAGAGCTCACAGGTATTAGAACGGAGAAGCCGGCTGCAGAGACAGAGCCGAGGACTGAACTCTCAGCTCGGGGTTACCTTGAACTGGTCGCAGGCTGGGTGAGCTCGGAGCGCGGCTAGAGGCTGGGGATACGGGAGTGATTGGGTGCTGTCCTCTGGGTCGCACTGAGGAGTGGGGCCCCAGGCTCTCGGCTCCTATGGGCCGGAGACTAGGAGGCCGCCATTTTCATTCCCGTCCTCCGGAACTCTACGGAAAGCGTTCAGGGAACAGAAGCTCCCAAAAGCGAACCCGAGCCGATTACTTAGTCCGGCCGGCGGTAAGGGCGGTGCAATCCCGCCTCGGCAAAGACACTTGAGAGTCACTACAACAGGCCCCTCCCCCAGAAGATCAACAAAATATCCAGCCAGGACGAAGTTCATCTATCAAGGAAAGTAGGTTCAATTCCTAAGACAGCAGTGGAATTCCAGAGGAGGAGAAAGTAAAGCACGGAACTCATGGCTTTCTCCCCATGATTCTTTAGTCTTGCGGCTACTTCAATTTTTTTTTCAATTTTTTTTCTTTTTTCTTTTCTCTTCTTCTGCTAAATTTTTTAAAACTTTTACCCTTTTCTTTTTTAACGTTTTTTGACTAGTTTATCTAAATATATATATTTTTACTTTCTTTTTTATATTTTTTCTTTGTTCTATTTTTTAAATTTTTTTCTTTTTTTTTTCTGAACCTCTTTTTATCCCCTTTCTCCCCCCCACAATTTGGGGTCTCTTCTCATTTGGTTACAGCGCATTTTTCCGGGGTCTTTGCCACCCTTTTAGTATTTTATTTGCTCCTTCATATCCTCTTATCTGGACAAAATGACAAGGCGGAAAAAATCACCACAAACAAAAGAACAAGAGACAGTACCGAAGGCTAGGGACCTAATCAACACAGACATTGGTAATATGTCAGATCAAGAGTTCAGAATGACGATTCTGAACATTCTAGCTGGGCTCGAAAAAGGCATGGAAGATATTAGAGAAACCCTCTCTGGAGATATTAAAGCCCTTTCTGGAGAAATTAAAGAACTAAAGTCTAACCAAGTTGAAATCAAAAAAGCTATTAATGAGGTGCAATAAAAAATGGAGGCTCTCACTGCTAGGATCAATGAGGCAGAAGAAAGAATTAGTGATATAGAAGACCAAATGACAGAGAATAAAGAAGCCGAACAAAAGAGGGACAAACAGCTACTGGATCATGAGGGGAGAATTCGAGAGATAAGTGACACCCTAAGACGAAACAACATTAGAATAATTGGGATTCCAGAAGAAGAAGAAACAGAGAGGGGAGCAGAAGGTCTATTGGAGAGAATTATTGGAGGGAATTTCAGTGGAACAGAATAGAGCGCCCAGAAATAGACCCTCAACCCTATGGTGAACTAATCTTCGACAAAGCGGGAAAGAATGTCCAATGGAAAAAAGACAGCCTCTTCAATAAATGGTGCTGGGAAAATTGGACAGCCACATGCAGAAAAATGAAATTGGACCACTTCCTTACACCACACACGAAAATAGACTCCAAATGGATGAAGGACCTCAATGTGAGAAAGGAATCCATCAAAATCCTTGAGGAGAATGCAGGCAGCAACCTCTTCGACCTCAGCCACAGCAACATCTTCCTAGGAACAACGGCAAAGGCAAGGGAAGCAAGGGCAAAAATGAACTATTGGGAGTTCATCAAGATCAAAAGCTTTTGCACAGCAAAGGAAACAGTTAACAAAAGACAACTGACAGAATGGGAGAAGATATTTGCAAACAACATATCAGATAAAGGGCTAGTATCCAAAATCTATAAGGAACTTAGCAAACTCAACACCCAAAGAACAAACAATCCAATCAAGAAATGGGCAGAGGACATGAACAGACATTTCTGCAAAGAAGACATCCAGATGGCCAACAGACACATGAAAAAGTGCTCCACGTCACTCGGCATCAGGGAAATACAAATCAAAACCACAATGAGATATCACCTCACACCAGTCAGAATGGCTAAAATGAACAAGTCAGGAAATGACAGATGCTGGCGAGGATGCGGAGAAAGGGGAACCCTCCTCCACTGTTGGTGGGAATGCAAGCTGGTGCAACCACTCTGGAAAACAGCATGGAGGTTCCTCAAAATGTTGAAAATAGAACTACCCTATGACCCAGCAATTGCACTACTGGGTATTTACCCTAAAGATACAAACATAGTGATCCGAAGGGGCACGTGTACCCGAATGTTTATAGCAGCAATGTCTACAATAGCCAAACTATGGAAAGAACTTAGATGTCCATCAACAGATGAATGGATAAAGAAGAAGTGGTATATATACACAATGGAATACTATGCAGCTATCAAAAGAAATGAAATCTTGCCATTTGCGACGACGTGGATGGAACTAGAGCGTATCATGCTTAGTGAAATAAGTCAATCGGAGAAAGACAACTATCATATGATCTCCCTGATATGAGGACATGGAGAAGCAACATGGGGGGGTAGGTGGATAGGAGAAGAATAAATGAAACAAGATGGGATTGGGAGGGAGACAAACCATAAATGACTCTTAATCTCACAAAACAAACTGGGAGTTGCTGGGGGGAGGTGGGATTGGGAAAGGGGGAGGGGGCTATGGACATTGGGGAGGGTATGTGCCATCGTGAGTGCTGTGAAGTGTGTAAACCTGGCGATTCACAGACCTGTACCCCTGGGGATAAAGATACATTATATGTTTATTAAAAAAAATCTGGAAGGGGAGGTGAACCATAAGAGACTATGGACTCTGAAAAACAATCTGAGGGTTTTGAAGGGTCAGGGGTGGGAGGTTGGGGGAACAGGTGGTGGGTAATAGGGAGGGCATGTTTTGCATGGAGCACTGGGTGTTGTACAAAAATAATGAATACTGTTACGCTGAAAAAATAAATAAAATGGGGGAAAAAAAGAAAATGGGAAAAAGATATGAAGAGATACTTCACAGAAGAGGATATTCATATAGCAATTAAGTAAGTGAAAAGATGTTCAACATCGTTAGCCACTTAGGAAGTAAAATTAAGACCACAATGAAATATTGTTACACACTGATCATAAAGGCTAAATTTTTAAAAAAATGGTGATAATGCCAAATGCTGGCAAGGAGTCAGAGAAACTGGATCACTCATTTATTGCTAGAGAGCATATAAATGGTATGGCCACTCTGGAAAACAGTTTGGAAGTCTCTTTTAAAAAAATAATATGTAATTATCATACAATATGGTAATTGCACTCTTGGGCATTTATCCTAGAAAAGTGAAAATTTATATTTACACTAAAGCCATATGTTTATAGCCATTTTATCTTTTTTTAATTTTTTTTAAGATTTTATTTATTTATTTGACAAAGAGAGAGAGAGAGAGATCACAAGTAGGTAGAGAGGCAGGCAAAGGGGGAAGGAGAAGCAGGCTCCCCGCTGAGCAGAGAGCCCGATGTGGGGTTCGATCCCAGGACCCTGAGATCATGACCTGAGCCTAAGGCAGAGGCTTAACCCACTGAGCCACCCAGGCGCCCCAGCCATATTATTTTTAATAGGCAAAACCTGGAAATAAACCAGATGTTATTCAACACATGAATGTTTAAACAAGAAATGGTATATTCATACCATGGAATACTACTCAGCAATAAAAACATAATTATGCAGAGTGAAAAAAAGGCCACATCCAAAGGTTACATACTATATGATTCTATTATGTAACATTCTTGAAATGAAAAAACTATAGAAACAGAACAAATCAATGGTTGCCAAGATTAAAAGAGGGAAGTGGGTATAGCTATAAAAGGGCAACGTGAGGAATCCTTGCACTGGTAAAAATGTTCCATATCTTGACTGTATCATCAGTATTCTCTTTGTGATATTGTATTATAGATTTTGCAAGAGTTACCATTGGGGAAAACACAGTAAAGTGTACCAGGATCTATCCGTGTTATTTTTATAGCTGTATATGAATCTACAACTATCTGAAAGTAAAAAAATAAGAAAAAATCTTTTTATCTTGATTACTCTGTTTGTTGGATCCCCTTAAAATTCTTCCCAAAACAAAAACCTCATTCATTTCCCCTTAGGACCAGCCTTTTACTTTCTTTTCTGTATCCCAGGGCCTAGCATAGACCAGGCCTTCAGTGGATTCACACTGTACAGGCGGGGAGTGGATAATTCCCTTCAGATAAATTATTCCTAGTAATTCAACCTTCACAGGGAAAAACAAAATTCCTTGTCTCCTTCTGTCCATATTTATTTATTTTCCTTTTGGCATAAAGATCAACTTTCAACATTGTCGAGCCAATCTGGATTCAGTTTATGAGCCCAAATTTATCAGTGATCTTCACCTTTTCTAGAGGTGTTAAAGGGCATACACTTTAGTGTAAAGGAGCCTTGACCAGGTGTTGAAAGCCTTAGCATCTAATGCAGGACCAGAAACTCACTGACTTTAGGACATTTGATAAGTCACTTTACCTCTTGGAGCCTCAGTTTCCTCATCTGCCAAATGGGAATAATAATACCTTCTTGTCAGAAAAGTTTTGTAACCTGGAAAATACAATGTATCTAAAAGACCTGTAAAAATCCATTTTACACCTCCCTACCTCTGTGAAGTAAATAGATACAAGAGAGAAGGTGTGGGAAGAAGGAAAGTAAGACCCCATTTGCACGTGGCAGTGTTATATTGGTATAGTTCTTTCTTTTGGAACCTGAAGATCATCCCAGTCGTGAAAACTGACTAAGGATAGGATATCTCAGTGGTGAAGAGTCTCAGATTTAATTCCATTTTTGAAGCCCCTTGGGAATATTAAAAAGGAAAAGTTGATAGATCCTCAATAAGTCAAAGTTACAATGTAACCCATCAATTCCACACCTAGGCATACACCCAAGAGAAAAGAAAACCAAATTTAAAAAAAGGAAAAAAGAAAAAGAAAAGAAATGAAAACCTATGCCTATGTCCATAGAAAAACTTGTATATGAATATAGCAGCATTATTCATAAAACCCTGAAAGGTAGAAATATGCCCCCAAAGTCCATCAACTGACAAATGGATAACTAAAATATAGTCTATCCTTAAATGAAATATTATTTATCCATTAAAGAATGAAATACTTATCACCTGCTAAAACGCGGATGAACCTTGAAAACATGCTAAGTGAAAGAGGCCAACTAGAAAAGGCCACAGAGTGTATGATTTTACTTATATATAATATTCAGAATAAGCAAATCTGTAGACAGAACGTAGATTGCCAGGAGGAGTGAAGAATACAGAATGACTTCTTCATGGGTATGAGTTTTCTTTCAGTGGTTATGAAAATGTTTTAGAATTAGACAGTGGAAATTGTTGCACAACACTCTAGATGTAATAAAAACCACTGAATTTAAAAAGTAATTGTACATTTTAAGAAGGGTGAAATTATATTATGTGAATTATATCTCAAAAAACAATGTCAAATCATGTCTTGTACCAGCGACAGTATTTAAACATATCTGGAGATAATGCCAAAAGTCTCAACTTAAGACCGTACATGAATGTGACTTATAGGCCAAATGGGTCTTCTCATCCCGCATACCTCCTCACCCTGTCCTATGATAGGCTGTGATTGAGAATCCCTCAATGTATGCCATCCACTTGTCTGTTAAAATTGTAGCTGAATCCTCTAATGTTACTATCCAGGCTCTGAACTGCCTCTTTCTGAGCACTTGGCAAGCACTGCTCTGTGTGGTTTAGAATTACTCACATTCTCAAATTTGGGTGTTCCTTCACAGTAGCTGAATGTCCCAAGCCTTCTTTTTCCCAGGCATACTAATGACTCAGTAGCCTCAGGGACCAGACCTGGTCATGTCATTGATCTCATTCCCTAACCCCAACTTGCTGGTTCTGCCCTACTTTTGCTCAGATCTGTAGAGCTAAGTTTCTGTTACTTTCCCATTTGTGTATTGATGGTTGCTGTGGTTGATACTGCCAAGCTTCACTCTTTCCTTTCCTCCCACAGATACAAAGCGCTACCAGGGTTCATTTTTCTTCACCCTGCTTTTATTGCTTGCCAGTGCTTTTACTTGTGTCATTACAAGGGGTCCACATCAGAATTTTTAAAATTTTGTGTTTTCACTTTAAAAATTAACTTTTTTGTTTGCTATTTATGGAAACACCACTTCATTTTTTTTACATGATGATTCATCATTTAATAATAACATTTATTGAGTACTTACTATTTTAGGTACAATGTATAAATAAATTTATCTTAAAAGAACTTCATGAATTATGCATTACCATTATACTCATGTTATAGCTGGAGAAAGAGTCAGAGAGATGTTGGTAATATAACTAGCCCAAGATCACTTAGTTGATAAATGACAGCCCTAGGATCAAACCGAGGCAAATTGGCTGAAGGGTTCATATGCTTAACACAATGTAATACTCTATGTGAATAAGTTAAATAAAATTTTAGTTTCTTAGATCTGTGTTTTTAAAATCAGGGTGTTCTTATGGATCCAAGACACATTTTTCTTTATATTAGTCAATGTCCAGAAACTTTGTACTTTTGTATTGCTGAGTTGTTGCAGTAATCTTCATTTATCCCAGCTTATGGACTTTTAGTTGAAAGACATGTTCAGAAACACAATTATGAATTATTAGCTATGATATCCTTTTTGTGTTCTTCTAGGCTTTCTTTTTTCACTGATGCCATTATATAATGTTAAAGCAACAGGATTTTAACAGATACTTAAGATAAATTATTTCCCAATTTTAAGATGGATAGATAGTAAGTGAAAATATTGGCATTTTAATCATATTCTCTTCTTTATATCTCACCCCCTTCCACAAAAAGAATTTCATGCAGTTTATAGAGATAAACACATTGTTAAAAATTGAATAAATGAAGTGAATAAAGAAAGAGAAATAAATGGGAAATAAATGCATAAAATAAGATAAGGGCAGAGGTTGAGGAGGGACAAGATGGCAGAGGAGTAGGAGACCTTATTTCAACCAGTCCCCTGAATTAAAGTAGATATCTATCAGAGCACTCTGAACACCCATGTATTCAACCTGAGATGTAAGATTACACAGTTTTGGATCTCTGTGGGGTCAGAGGATCATCAATGGAGAGGTACAGAGGAGTTGGGAGTGGGTGGGCAGATATCAGAGGATAAATAGAAGGGGGAAGGAACCACCAGAAGAGAGCCTTTGGAAAGGAATACACCAATGTGTAAGTGCTTGCACTTGGGGACAAGTAATAACTTAAAGACCAGTGGCTGTGAGTCAGGAAGGAACTGATAACAGCACTCAAAGAGAACAAAGGGACTTAAGGGACAATTGCTGGGACCAGGCAGCCGCAGGCACAGACTCAAGTCCACAGTCCCAGGACTGCCTCAGCCAGCACCCTCCTGCAGCTGGCACCTGCCCACCCTTGAGGAGACCCATTGTGGGCTCCAGTCAGTGGTCCCTGGGCCTGCCTGTGACCACCACAACAACCTCCACTGCCTCCACCACCACTGGGGTGGAGCGCACCTGGCAGGGGCTGGAGTCAGTGGTCCTGGGAATGGCAACTGCCAAGACCAGGCTCACCTGGACCAGTACCGCTTGCAGTTTTGGTGGCATGGGGGTACAGAGACAAGCAGGAGCCTTGGGCAACCACTGAGATGGTGGCTGGGGTGCACATTGCCTGTGGGAGGCTGCAGTGTTCAACGGAGTTTGCAGAGGGGTGTCTGTGTGCTCTGGACTATGCAGAGAGTAGCAGACTGTGGCTTTTCTCTGAGGTTGTGGTCTGGTTGTAGACAGTTTACATTGTTCTAACCCTCTGAAAAGGCACAAAAAGCCACGAGAAAACAAAAAACTCCAGAGAGCAAAATCCCCAAATCCAGTTACCACAGAGCCCAGCTAAGCAGGATTGACTGAAAAACTACAGGGCAGCCCCCTCCCCCAGAAGACAAGCCAAAGGAACAAAAGGACAACAACCACAGGGTCGCCATAAAACTATAAAACCTCAACATCAGGGGAAAACAATATATTAAGCTCCTGGTATTGCCTCACAGCCTGCATATTTCTTAGATACAATTTTTCTTTTTTTTAAATTTATTCTCATGATTCTTGTTCTTTTATTTATTTATTTAATTTGTATCTACTTACCTTTTCAACAAGATGTTTAATACAACATATTCCATAGAACTTTTTAACTTAAACTTTTTTCATACACATACTTTTTTCTTTATATATATGCATATATATATACACAGAGATATAGATATATCGATATTTATATATCTATACATATATATCGATATATAGATAACAAGACCCAGGAAGAACTGAAATACCATTCCTCACTCACGTCAAGGGATTATAACCACCTTCCCATCACCCTTACCTTTTTATTTTATGTTTTTATTTTTTTCTTTCTTTTTGACTGTCTTTCTGTTTGTTTGGTTTTGTTTTTGTACCTTACAAATCTTATTCTTGGGGTTCATTTTGGCTGGGTTTTTCTCTTTTTTTTTCCTTTTTATTTGTTCTTGTTGTTTGTTTTTGTTTTTGTACTTTATAAATCTTCTCTTGGGGCTCATTTTGTCTGTTTTTTTTTTTTTATTTTCTTTTTTCATATTTCTTTTTAGTGGTGACTTCTTAATGCTCCAAAACTTTCCAGGGTGCAGCTTGCCTGGATTATGTTTGTTATTTTCAGTGATACATCCCCTCAACCACCTCCACCAGAATGACTAAGAGAAGGAAGCCCCAACAGAGAAAAATTCAGAGACTGTGACCTCTTCCACAGAACTATTAAATATACACATAGGTAAGATGTTGGAAATATAATTCAGGGTAATAGTTATTCAGACCATTGCTATGTTTGAGAAAAACATTAGTGGCAACATAGAATCTCTAAGGGCAGAAGTAAAAGCTGATCTGGCAGAACTTAAAAATACTATCAGTGAGATCCAATCTAATACAAATATTTTAACAGCTATGGTAAATGAGGCAGAAGATCAAATTAGTGATCTAGAAGAAAAACTGATAGAAAAGAAGGATCAGGATCAGGCCTGGAACAAACAGCATAGACACCA
Source organism: Meles meles (assembly GCF_922984935.1). Lineage (NCBI taxonomy): Eukaryota > Metazoa > Chordata > Mammalia > Carnivora > Mustelidae > Meles > Meles meles. The sequence continues at coordinate 53,726,020 of NC_060087.1, forward strand.
TGAAAACAGACTTAAGGAAATAAAGGAAATAAATGATGCCATAAAATGTTCCAATGTCAGAATTATTGGGATCCCTGAGTGGGTGGAGAGAGAGGACTAGAAGATATAGTTGAGCAAATCATAGATAAGAATTAACATTATTAATGGGGAATGGAACAAGTGTTGATGTCCTAGAGGCAGAGAGGACATGCCCCCAAACCAACAAGGATAGAAAGATCTCCAGACATGTAATTGTGAAAATCCTGAATTGTAAATTCAGAGAAATTGTCTTAAGGGGAGCTAGGGGGAAGAGATTCCTAACATACAGAGGGAGGAAATTCAAGATAACATCAGACCTGTACACAGAAACCTGGAAAACCAGAAAGGATTGGAAAGACATATTCAGGGCACTAACATAGTGAAACCTGACAAACCAGAAAGGATTGGAAAGACATATTCAGGGCACTAACATAGTGAAACATGCATCCAAGATACTTTATTTGGGAATGCTGATGTTCAGAATGGATGGAGAGACAAAGAACTTTCAAGACTGGAAAAGACTGGGGCACCTGGGTGGCTCAGTGGGTTAAGCCGCTGCCTTCGGCTCAGGTCATGATCTCAGGGTCCTGGGATCAAGCCCCACATCGGGCTCTCTGCTCAGCGGGAAGCCTGTTTCCTCCTCTCTCTCTCTCTCTGCCTGCTTGTGATCTCTATCTGTCAAATAAATAAATAAAATCTTTAAAAAAAAAAAAAAAAAAAAAAAAAAAGACTGGAAAAGACTAAAAGAATATGTGACCACCAAGCTGGTACAACAAGAAATATGAAGGGGGTTCTATAAAAGAAGAAAGACCCCTAGAGTGATATAGAACAGGAATTTATGAGACAATCTATAGAACCAAGTTCCTCACAGGCAACATGATGACAACAGAAACACATATTTCAATTATCACTCTCAATGTGAATGGCCTAAATGCTTCCATAAAATGGAACAGGGTTGCAGATTGGATAATAAGACAGGAACCATCCATATGCTGTCTATGAGAGACTCATTTTGAACCTAAATATACACCCAGACTGAAAGTGAAGAGATGGGGAACCATCTTTCATGCTAATAGGCCACAAAAGAAAACTGGTGTAGTGGTTCTCATATCAGATAAATTAGATTTTAACCTAAAGACTATAGTTAGAGATACAGAAGGATACCACATCATTCTTAAAGGATCTATCCTCCAAGAAGATCTAACAATTACAAATATTTATGCCTCTAACATGGGAGCAGCCAACTACCTAAGCCAAATGTTAATCAAAATAAAGAGACATATTGATAAGAATATATTAATTGTAGGGGATCTTAAATGCCACTATCAGCAACAGACAGATCATCTAAGCAGAAAACCAACAAAGAAAGAAGAGCTTTGAGTGACACATTGAACTGGATAGACCTCATCAATATACACAGAACATTTCACCCTAAAACAACAGAATACTCATTCTTCTCGAAAGCACATGGGACTTTCTCCAGAATAGACCACTTATCAGGACACAAATCGGGTCACAACTGGTACTGAGAGATTTAGATCATTCCCTGAATATTCTCTGACCACTATGTTTTGAAACTGGAGCTGAATCACAAGAAAAAGTTTGGAAAAATTCAAACACTTGGAAGCTAAAGACAATCCTGCTCAAGAATGTTTGGATAAACAAGGAAATCAATAAAGAACTTAAACAATTCACAGAAACCAATTAGAATGAAGACACATCAGTCCAAAACCTATGGGATATGGCAAAGGTGGTCCTATGGGTGAAATACATAGCCATTCAAGCCTCACTCAAAAAAAAAAAAAAAAAGAAAGAAAGAAAAAGAAATTGAAAAATCCCGAATACACCAACTCTCTTTACACCTTAAAGAACTGGAGAATCAACAACAAATTAAGCCTTTGCCATGCACAAGAAGGAAAATAATTAAGATTAGAATGGTGATCAATGAAATAGAAAGTAGAGATTCAGTAGAATACATCAACAAAACTAGAAGCTGGTCTTTGAAGGAATCAATAAGATTGATAAACCACCGGCCAGACTAATCCAAAAGAAAAGAGAAAGGACACAAAATAATAAAATTATGAATGAAAAGGGAGAGATCATGACTAACACCAAGGAAATAGAAATAATCATCAGGAATTATTACCAGGGGCACCTGGGTGGCTCAGTGGGTTAAAGCCGCTGCCTTTGGCTCAGGTCATGATCCCAGGGTCCTGGGATCAAGTCCCGCATCGGACTCTTTGCTTAGCAGGGAGCCTGCTTCCCTCTCTCTCTCTCCCTGCCTGCCTCTCTGCCTACTTGTGAACTCTCTCTGTCAAATAAATAAATAAAATCTTTAAAAAAAGAAATTATTACCAACAGTTATATGCCAATAAGTTAAGCAACCTAGAAGAAATGGATGCATTCCTGTAATCTTATAAACTTCCAAGACTGAAACAGAAAGAAACTGACAACATGAATAGACCAATGTTTAGTAATGAGATTGAAGCAGTGATCAAAAACCTCCCAAAAAACAACAGCCCAGGACCTGACAGATTCCCTGGGGAATTCTACCAAACATTCAAAGAAGAAGTAATACCTATTTTCCTGAAGCTGTTTCAAAATATAAAAAAATATAAACAGAAGGAAAATTTCCAGACTCTTTTTATGAAGCCAGCATTACCTTGACCCCCATATCAGGCAATGACCCCCTCAAAAAGGAGAATTTCAGGCCAATATCCCTGATGAATATAGATGAAAAGATTCTCAACAAGATCGTAGCTAATAGGATCCAACAGTACATTAAAAAGATTATCCACCAGGAAAAGGTGGGATTTATCCTTGGAATGCAAGGGTGGTTCAACATTCACAAATCAATCAACGTGATAGAACACATCAATGAGAGAAGAGATAGAAACACATGGTCCTCGCAATTGGTGCAGAAAATGCATTTGACAAAATACAGCATTTTTTCCTGATTAAAACTCTCCAAAGTACAGGGATAGAAGGAACATCCCTCAACTTTATAAAATCTATCTATGGAAAACCCACAACAAATATCATTCTCAATGGGGGAAAAGCTGACAGCCTTCCTTTTGAGATCAGGAACACAAGGATGTCCACTCTCCCCACTGTTGTTCAACATAATACTAGAAGTCCTAGCAACAGGAATCAGACAACAAAAAGAAATAAAATGTATTCAAATTGGCAATGAAGAAGTCAAACTCTCTCTCTTCACAGATGATATGATACTTTATATTGAAAACCCAAAAGACTCTACCCCCAAAGTACTAGAACTCAGACAGCAATTCAGTAATATGGCAGGATACAAAATCAATGCACAGAAATCAGTTGCTTTCTTGTACACCAACAATGAAAGTATAGAAAGGGAAATTAGAGAATCAGTTCTATTTACTATAGCACCAAGAATCATAAGATACCTGGGAAAAAACCTAACCAAAGAGGTAAAGGATCTGTACTCAAGAAACTACAGAACTCTCATGAAAGAAACTGAAAAAGATGGAAAAGTGTTCCATGATCATGGATCAGAAGAATAATCATTGGGTGAGCCTAGTTGTGGGTTTTAAGGAGGGCATATATTGCAGGGAGCACTGGATGTGGTGCATAAACAATGAATCTTGGAACACTGAAAAAATAAAATGAAACAAAAAAATAACAATCCTTGTTAAAATATCTATACTGCCTAGAGCAATCTATACTTTCAGTGCCATCCTGATTAAAACTAAACTGGCATTTTTCAAAATGTTGGAACAAACAATCCTAAAATTTGTATGGAACCAGAAAAGACCCTGAATCTTCAAGAAATTATTGAAAAAGAAAACAAAGCTGGGGGCATCACATTTCCTTATTTCAAGCTATATTACAAAGCTGTGATCACCAAGATAGCATGATACTGGCACAAAAATGGACACATAGACCACTGGAACAGAGTAGATCCAGATATGGATCCGTAACTCTATGGTCAAATAATCTTTGACAAAGTATGAAAAAATATCCAGTGGAAAAAAGACAGTCTCTTCAATAAATGGTGCTGGGAAAATTGGACAGCTATGTATAAGAGAATGAGACTTGACCATTCTCTTACACCATACACAAAGATAAACTCTAAATGGATGAAAGACCTCAACATGAGGCAGTAATCTGTCAAAATCCTAGAGGAGGACATAGGAATTAACCTCTTTGACATAGGCCATGGCAACTTTTTCAAGACATATCTCCAAAGGCAAAGGAAACAAAAGTGAAAATGAACTTTTGGGACTTCATCAAGATCAAAAGTTTCTGCTCAGCAAAGGAAATAGTTGACAAAACAAAGAAGCAACACATGGAATGGAAGACGATATTTGCAAATGACACTACAGACAAAGGGCTGATATCCAAGATCTATAAAGAACTCCTCAAACTCAACACACACAAAAAAACAGATAGTCATGTCAAAAAATGGGCAGAAGACTTGAACAGACACTTCTGCAATGAAGACGTACAACTTGATAGCAGACACATGAAAAAGTGTTCATCATCATTAGCCGTCAGGGAAATTCAAATCAAAAGCACATTGAGATACGACCTTTCACCAGTTAGAATGTCAAAAATAAACAAGGCAAGAAACAAGAAATGTTGGAGATGATGTAGAGGAACAGTGTGGAGGTTCCTCAAAAAATTAAAAATAAAGTATCCTTATGACCCAGAAATTGCAGCACAGTGTATTTACCCCAGATACAGATGTAGTGAAAGAAAGGGCCTTATACAACCCAATGTTCACAGCAACAATATCCTCCACAATGGCCAAACTGTGGAAAGAGCCAAGATGTCCTTCAACAGAAGAATGGATAAAGATGTGGTCCATATATACAATGGAATATTGCTCAGCCATCAGGAAGAATCAATACCCAACTTTTGTATCAACGTGGAGGGGACTGGAGACTATGGTGAGTGAAATAAGTCAAATGGAGAATGTCAGTTATCTCATGGTTTCACTTATTTGTAGAACATAGGGGATAACAAGGAGGACATTAGGAAAAGGAGAGGAAAAGTGAAGGTGTGAAATCAGAGTGGCAGACAAACCATGAGAGATTTTGGTCTCTGACAAATAAACTGAAGGTTTTAGAGGGGAGAGGGTAGGGGATGGGTGAGCGTGGTGCTGGGTGTTAAGGAGGGCACATATTACATGGAGCACAGGGTGTTATATATAAACAATGAATCTTGGAACACCACATCAAAAACTAACGATTTATTGTATGATGAATAACATAACAATATCAATCAATCAATCAATATTCAAAAAGGAAAAAAGATAAAGGCAGGGGTAAATACAGAAAAAGGAATCTTGCATAATTGTTGGTACTAGCCATAATCTATCTCTGAGTTTCTGAGCAGTCAAAGGCAGAATGAAATTACAAACCCAATCATGCTTCCCATAGATTAATTGGAAAAAAAATAGTTTCTCAGGATTCTCTTTTCATTAAGACTGGGTGGCTCAGTAGGTTAAACCTCTGCCTCCAGCTCAGGTCATGGTATCAGGGTCCTGGAATCAAGCCCTGCATTGGGCTCTCTGCTCAGCAGAGAGTCTGCTTCCTCCTCTCCCTCTGCCTGCCTCTCCGCTGACTTTTTATCTCTCTATCTCAGTCAAATAAATCAATAAAATCTTAAAAAAAATGGATTCTAGGTGACATCAGGAAAATGACAAGAGCAGGCAGCTCCATTTCCATCCCTTAACAAAGCAATGAAAAACAAGCAAAATATTGTTACAACCATCTTTTTTAAAATTCTGGAAAACAGTCAAAGTTCACAGCAATCAAGTTTTTTAACCAAGAAATTCTTGTGGAAAGATATTGCAGGAAATTTTGTAGTGTTTTTATTTGTCATTGTCTTACCTTCTCCTCAGATTGACAATGACTTTGAAGAGGCCAATTGCATTTGTGGAGTGAGACTCTAGTACCTGGTTCCAGAAGAAGCACAACAGACCTCATTTGCAATTTATCATATAAGCTCTTCTAATCTGTCTGTGGGCTAACGAAAAGACTGATGAAAACATTCATGTCTGTTTCACCTAACTTGGAATTTACCCAGGCCAGAAAACTGGTGGATGTTGCTTGAAAACATGGTCATGGCAAACAAAACATACATTAATGGGGGCGAGACTACTGTTGAGATATGCAATAGAACCCCTGAGGCCTGGGAGAAAAATCTGGAGGAGAGTTTCCTTGGGAAGTTAGGGTATTCAAAAGTACCTATGTAGGGGTCCCTGGGTAGTGAATTCAGTTAAGCATTGGACTCTTGGTTTTGGCTCAGGTTGTGATCTCAGAGTTGTGAGATCAAGTCCATATAAGGCTCCCTGTTCAGTGCAGAATATACTTAAAATTCTCTCTCCCTCTATCCCTCCTGCTCTCTAAAATAAATAAATAAATCTTTAATAAAGTACCCATGTATTTGGAGGAATTTAGAAAGCCACATAGTATACAGGGCAAGATGCATGCTCACAAAAGTCTTAGTGAAGTGAAGACCTTAAGCTTACACTTTGAGCTGATTCTTAGGTTTGATGGTTAAAGGAGGACACCAGCTAAGAAACTAAAAATTCAAAAGCCATACGCAATAAGAAATACAGCTCTGTAAATTAAACAAAGTCACTAGACAGACTTTTACAGCTTTAAGAAACCCATAACAGTAAATCTTGGGAAAGAATAATTGAACATGTGAAAGATGGTGGAAGAGTAGGAGACCTCATTTCATCTGGTTATTTGAATTTAGTTAGATAACTATCAAACCATTCTGAACACCAATGAATTCAACCTGAGATGTAAGAAAAAAATATCTGGAATTCTACAAGTAGAAAACTGACCACTTTTTGCAAAGTAGGAGGTGCAGAGAAGTGAATCTGAGGGGGAGATATAGGAAGATAAATAGAGGCAAGAGGGAGCATTGATAAGTAGGCTACCAGAAAGTGTGTTATAGCCCTGGAGGACAAAATGGAAATCCTTAGAATTTTGCTCCAGTTGAGAGGCATCCCTACCTGAAAGGTGATCAGGAGATGAAACTGGCAGAATTCCAGGTGGGTCAGTGTGGTCCTAGGATCCCAGGAGTCAAAGAACTAATAGGGAAGTCTGAGTCATTAGAGTTCCCAAGCAGTGGAGCAGAGAAACTGGTTGTGGTCAGAAAGCCCAGGAGGGGGCACACAGCTCTATTCATCATAAACTGCCAGCTGGGACTGAATGGGTGACTGCTCTCTACTCAGAGATGTATGTCATCCCCTGGGAGAGGCAGAACAACTGCATGCATGACCAGGGAAAATCTCTCAGGGTGAGGTCCCTGTAAAGGACAGTACAGGGAGACCTTCTATCTTCTCAGGGAGGGGAAGAGAAGTACATGCAAGATCCCATGACTGCTCTCAGTGCTGGGGCCCTACAAAGGGCAGTAACAGGGGACCATCTAACTTCCCCCAGGAGGATCACTGAGGGCCTGCACAGTAGGAATCTGCAGTTTGGCACACACAGAAATGAAGATGGTTTATCCTAGAAGGTTTACTAAAGAAAGTGGACTGTGATCTTTTGACTCTGGGGCTGGAGATTGGGACACAGTCATTTTTATTCTGATCCTTCAAAGAGGCAAGGAAAGCCCTCAGAGAATAAAAGCCACAGAGGACCAGCTTACACTGAGCCCAGCCACCTGGTGAGGAGCGGTGCAACTCTACCCAGGCAAAGACACCTGAGAAGCAGCACAGCAGGCACCTTCCCTAGAAGACCAACTGGAAGAACAGGGGCAGAGCAGCTTTACAGATACCATAAGACCTTAAAACTCGAGTGTTAGAAGGAAATAATATATGAAGCTGTGGTTCATGTATACAATGGAATATTACTCAGCCATCAGAAAGGATGAATTTCCTACTTTTGCTTCAACAGGGATGGGACTGGAAGAAATTATGTTGAGTGAAATAAGTCAAGCAAAGAAAGTAAATTATCATATAGTTTCACTTATTTATGGAACATAAGGAATAACATGGAGGACATTTAGAGTAGGAAAGGATAAGTGAATGGAGGAATTAGAGTGGCAGATGAACCATGAGAGGCTGTGGACTCCAAGAAACACACTGAGGGTTTTGGTGGGGGGATGGGTGAGCATAGTGGAGGGTATTAAGGAGGGCACATATTGCACGGAGCACTGGGTGTTATAATCTTGGAACACTACATCAAAAACTAATGATGTATTGTATGGTTTCTAACATAACAGTAAAAAATGTTAATCTTATCATGTCACTCTGGTAATCCTGTAATCTTGCTTCTATCTAATCCCTTTCCTCCTGTCCATCAAATTCTGTCTATGGATCCTTATAGGCTTTCAGGACAAATTTTGGAGTAATTTGTTGGCTTTTGCCTAACTCTCTAGCTTCATTTAACAGTACTTTCCAGAAAACCCTTTATCTCCTGCCATAAGTAACTACTTTTTATTAGGTTGGACATCCAAACAGAATTAGACATCTTAATGACACCATCCTGAAAAGAGTCCTACCTGGTTTTGTTGTCTCTGGGCATCAGAATCTTGGCTATAATGGTAAGGAAGAGTCTACATGTTAGGAGATAATTCTTGGGATTCTTATACCTTTATAAACTTTGTAAGCAGAGGTACTAATGGCCCTTTTGTTTTCAACTATTTTTTCAAGGGCATTTTTATAGACAACAACCTTGAAAATTAAAGATATTGCCTTCCTCCAGAGCAAAGAACAGGTTGGTTTACTGTCCAGTATAATAAATGTAATATCTCCCTCCAAAGCAAAAGTCAGGCAAGTTTGCTTACCGCCCATTATAAAAAGTAAGGATCCCTCCATTTGATACAAATCCACTGCATTTGCAGTACCCACTTTGACCCCCCATATGACCGCTCTGGGACTTGGGTGAAAAGGGGAATGAACAGAAGCATGATGTTCGTGATGCTTGCTGTACTGTAACAAATTCTTTTGTCTTTAACCCCGGAGTTCCATGTCTTCTGTCAATACCTATGAAACTGTGTCAAGGTAATCCTTTCAAGACAGGATAAAGTTCTCAGACTGTTTATAATTTCTGGCACTAAACAGCCTAGGTAGGAAAGACTGGAGGAGTCACATTTAATTCCAGAATTTGCAAAGACACCAAAGGGATCTATTGAGAATTATTAAACCTATTCTCTTGAATAAAAACAATATAAATTTTTCCTCTCTATTAACCTAAGCTAACGTATAAATTAAAATTAAAAGATACACATCAACTTCCAAGTGCCCATCATTCACAAATTAGTGTAAACCTTATTTTCTTTTTTGGTCCTAACTAAATATCTCTTTGTTTTGGTTCTGCTGATCTCCACCCTGGAATTGGATGTCTTATTACTTCAGGATCCTCATTTTATTTATTTATGACTCATATGTGTAATAAACATGGTATTTTCAATCAGTATACTTAGATGTGCAAAAATGTATAAATTTGTTGCTCCACAACCAAACTTATGTTAAGTCACATCAGGGTTTTCCTTAGTCTCACTCTAACAATTCGGGATTTTCTAATCTTCCTTCATGTGTACCTTTTTGTTTCTTGGGCATGGTCAGGAAAGATCAGGTGCCCTTTCTACCACTCCAAGTCTATGGAATATTTTGGTTTAGGCTATCTGTTTCTGTAACCATAAATAGTCTTCTCCGTTTTGAGTTTTTACGCAATAATATCACAGAAACTCTTGCAAGATGGTCCCCTAGTCCCAAGTTTTCAGATAAAAAGCAAGCATGAGTGTTGTCTGCTCTTGATTCCCAATCTTTCTATTGACTCTAGTCTTACTGAAGCCATTTCTTGATAGGAGTAGGGTGGGATTAGGGAATGGCATACTTTTTAAGAGCACCCACAAACTAGCTTGTTCTCCTCTTCAATTCTCTATTCCTCTTACTGAAGCTCAGAGGATCACTATCTAGACTTTTAAAGAAGGTAGGTAAGCAAGAATTTTTAAAAAATATTTATATTTAAGCCACATAAATAGTTAAATTTAATTTAGGAGAAAGATCACATGTTTGTTTATTAACAGCTTTTGGATTATGTATTTCCTCAGAAGTATTCAGTAAAATATATAATTTAAAGCCAATATAAAGAAAATAACATTGATGGAACACAAAAGGGTTATTTTGTATAAACACAGAATTTATTTCTATAGTTATTATTTTCAAACTACTATTTCAATCCTTAAAAAATAGTACTTAATTTAGTCCAATCACATAAAATAAGGACATTTCAATAATTTAGGTAATATTTTTGGTAAGTTAGTTCTTTTTTTTTATTTTCAATATCAAGGCTTTCTGAATAAACGGAATTTGAGTTGGGTCTTGAGAGTTGGATAAGACTTCACTATGCAGAGAAAAATATATAAGCTTTTAGGTATTTTTTCATTGGAAGAATACCTAATTGTTCCAGGCATACAATAGGGTAATGTACTTTTTAGAAATATTACCAGTTTTATTCCTCATTATTATTACCTCTCTAGGTATTATTATTCCTATATTACTGTTGAGGAATCTGAGGCTCAAAGAGGTGAACTACTTATTTAGAATCACTCAGCTAAGAAGTGGCTAAGCCTGGATTTGAGTCTGTCAGACTCCGAAGCCCATGCTCTTTTCCCACTGTGTTATAACATGTTACATCTTTGTTAAATCCTTTCTCTTAGCTAAGTTTTTCTAATCTTATTATTGGCCCAGTGGTGTGTGAGACAATAAACTGGATTTACAGAGGCCCCAGTAGAGGGAGAGGTCTGGGACCTAGTCCTGATGTTATATAAAGTGTGAGGTAGTGAAGGTATTCTCTGAGAGTTCTTATGGCCTTTGTGTGACAATCAGATTATGAGTGGTAAACAAAAAGGTGACACCCTTATAGATCAGGACACAAACTGAGATCTACAGATGCACATCAAGGAACTAGGTATTCTGTGGGGGCTGAAGAGTCAGTTCACAGTGATGGGCCAGTAAGGTTTAGATGCAAGGGATAAAGTATGCCATCTTTGATAAAGCTTTCTGGTAGATTCCAGTCAAAGATGGCTCTAGAGCTATAGGAGCCATTGGGAAATTTAGTGCATTGGACTAATTGCAATCTTTCAGTCTCCTGACTTTTTTATTAACTCAAGTGTTCACACAAGGCATATTTGTTTGCCAGTTACAGAAATTAACAGAAGTAAAAAGGATGTTATTGTAATGATATGGCAGACAATCTTGTAGAACCCAATTAGAGGAACTAGATCATGTCTCAAAGGACTGGAAAACTTTTTCTATGGTGCCTGGGTGGCTCAGTCAGTTAAATGTCTGCCTGTGGCTCAGGTCAAATTCTGTGTCAGACTCCCAGCTCAGCAAGGAGTCTACTTCTCCCAATCCCTCTGCTGCTGCTCTCTCTTTCTCTGTCAAATAAATAAATAAATAAAATCTTAAAATTATTTTTCTATCTCTTTTTTTGTGTTTTTTTTTTAATTTTATTTTTTTTATTTGTTTATTTACAGCATAACAGTATTCATTGTTTGGCATCACACCCAGTGCTCCATGCAGTACGTGCCCTCCTTATCACCCACTACCTGGTTCCTCAACCTCCCACCCCCCCCTTCAAAACCCCCTGGTTGTTTTTCAGAGTCCACAGTCTCTCATGGTTCATCTCCCCTTCCAGTTTCCCTCAACTCCCTCTCCTCTCCATCTCCCCATGTCCTCCATGTTATTTGTTATGCTCCACAAATAAGTGAGACCATATGATACTTGACTCTCTTTGCTTGACTTATTTCGCTCAGCATAATCTCTTCCAGTCCCGTCCATGTTGCTACAAAAGTTGGGTATTCATCTTTTCTGATGGAGGCATAATACTCCATTGTGTATATGGACCACATCTTCCTTATCCATTCATTCGTTGAAGGGCATCTTGGTTCTTTCCACAGTTTGGCGACCGTAGCAATTGCTGCAATAAACATTGGGGGTACAGATGGCCCTTCTTTTCACTACATCTGTATCTTTGGGGTAAATACCCAGCAATGCAATTGCAGGGTCATAAGGAAGCTCTATTCTTAATTTCTTCAGGAATCTCCACACTGTTCTCCAAAGTGGCTGCACTAACTTGCATTCCCACCAACAGTGTAAGAGGGTTCCCCTTTCTCCACATCCTCTCCAATACACATTGTTTCCTGTCTTGCTAATTTTGGCCATTCTATCTATCTCTTGCTCTTATTCACTTTATTTTTTTTAATATTTTATTTATTTATTTGACAGACAGAGATCACAAGTAGGCAGAGAGGCGGGCAGAGAGAGGGGGAAGCAGACTCCCTGCTGAGCAGAGAGCCCAATGCGGGGCTCGATCCCCTGAGCGGAAGGCAGAGGCTTTAACCCACTGAGCCACCCAGGTGCCCCTTATTCACTTTATTGGACTGCATATCTTACCTTTTTCCCTTGAAACATCTGCTCAAAAATCCCATTTATTCTTGCAATCCAGCATCCTCTTATTTATCAGAATCAATCATTAATTTATTACAGCCAGTCAAGGTTGTTCAAAAATGGAAGTTTCAGCCCTCCTGTCTATATGACTACACAAGATAGGCATGCTTTCAGCAACAATAAATAGGAATGACTATAGTGACTTAAACAAATAAGGATTTTTTTTCATTTAGTAAGTCTAACAATGGACGAATGGTTTAAAAAACTGTGGTACACACACACACACACACACACACACAGGAATATTATTCAGCCATAAAAAAGAATGAAATCTTGCTATTTAATACAACATGGGTGGACCTTGAGAACATTAAACTAAGTGAAATAAGTAATATAAAGATAATCATCATATGATCTCTGTTATATGTGGAAATCTAAAAGTAAATAAATAAATAACAAAGCTCATAGATCTGGAGAATAGATGTGTGGTTGTCAAAGGTGAGGGATGAAGGGGCAGGAGAAATAGATGGACTGTTTTTGTTTCATTTAAATAAATTGAATTAAACAAGTCTAGATGCAGGGAGTTTTTGCTGTTGATAGACTATTTCATCATGTTAGAGTCAATATTTCATGGTCTTACCTCACATGGTTGCTAGATGGTTGCTTGAATTCCAGCTATCGTAGCCATAATCATGGCAGGGAAAGGGAAGACAGGTAGAGAAGAAAATGTTTCTTGTCCCCCTCCTTTTTATTTTTTTAATCAGGAAAACAAAGCATTCCAAGGAAATAAGAATTCTTTGAAATTCTTATCAAGTTTTCCTTACATTTCACTGGCCAGAACTAAGTCTTATAGTCACCTCAAGCTACAAAGGGGACAGAGAAAAAGAATGAGGCACATTGTTGCCCTGAACAAAAATCTGAGTTCTGAAATATTTAAGAATGAATATGAAAATGGATATTACCAGCAGCAAAAGAGCTCTGCTACAATGACTTGCCAAGCTCAGTTCCTTGCATCAAGCTACCTGGTCTCTGTTTACTCTTTCTTTTTTTTTTTTTCCATTTTATTTATTTTTTCAGCGTAACAGTATTCATTCTTTTTGCACAACACCCAGTGCTCCATGCAAAACGTGCCCTCCCCATTACCCACCACCTGTTCCCCCAACCTCCCACCCCTGACCCTTCAAAACCCTCAGGTTGCCCCAACCTCCCACCCCTGACCCTTCAAAATCCTCAGGTTGTTTTTCAGAGTCCATAGTCTCTTATGGTTCGCCTCGCCTCCCCAATGTCCATAGCCCGCTCTTTTTTTTTTTTTACTGTTTACATTTCCCTGTTTACTGATAAGGGCTGCCTTGTTGGGGATGCACCTGGGATAGGTTCCCTAAGAAGGAATATAGAAGAGTCTGTAGGAGGTGGTCTCTACAAGGGTCCCCAATAATCCCTGCCTCCTGGAATCCATTGTTTTGTGAAATCCCCTCTCCTTGACCATAGGCTTGATCAAGTGACCTGCTTCTGATGAATAGAAAATGATGGTTAATCTTCTATGTCTCAAAAGTTTCATGGGTAATTGTTAAGATAGCCTTAGGTAACCTGAAACTTTAAAGTTTTGCTTGGATGACAAACGGGTTAAATTCTTTGGACATCTAGGTATTTTCCAATAAGATAAATTGTTAAAGCATTGATCAAAGGATGTAGATTTGTGCTTTTGACTTCCTATTGCAAAATCAAACAAAATTAAACTAAACTAAAGATATTTGGGTCTGTTGGAAAACATTCTTTGCACTTGACTGATTCATAAAACTGCCATTTAAAGAATTCTGGCATAACAGGTTACAATTGCTTACTGCTTAGTCTTCACTGGAGTCTAAGGTTTCTAAGAGTGCAAAAATCTACTAAGCATAATTAAGACTGATGGGACTAAGGGAAGCAAATCTGTAGGTGGAAAAGTAGTAGGTATGTAAGAAAGTTATGACATGAGAATGAATTTTTGTTGGAGGTAGAAGAGGATAATTTTGTCCTAAATGAGATGGGTTGTTTGGAAAGAAATGGTTTGGGACAGGAAAAGAGTATGAAGGTTCCTCAAAAAATTAAAAATAGGTTTACACTATGACTCAGAAATTGCACTACTGGTATTTACCTCAAAGATACAGATGTAGTGAAAAGAAGGGCCATACACATCCCAGTGTTCATAGCAACAATGTCCACAATAGCTAAATTGTGGAAAGAGCCAAGATGCCCCTCAACAGAAGAATGGATAAAGAAGATGTGGTCCATATATACGATGGAATATTACTCAGCCATCAGAAAGGACCAATACCCAAATTTTACATCAACATGGATGGGACTGGAAGAAATTGGGCTGAGTGAAATAAGTCAAGCAGAAAGTCAATTATCATATGATTTCACTTATTTGTGGAACCTAAGGAATAGCACAGAGGACATTAGAAGAAGGAAGGGAAAAATGAAGGGGAGGGTGAATATCAGAGTGGGAGAAGAACCGTGAGAGACTATGGACTCCAGGGAACAAACTGAAGGTTTTATAAGGAAGGAGAGTGGGGGTATGGGTGAATCTGGTGATGGGTGTTAAGGAGGGTACATATTGTATGGAGCACTGGGTGTTATACATAATGAATCACGGAACACTACATCAAAAACTAATGATGTACTGTATGGTGTCTATCATAACGTAATTAAAAAAAAAGAATGTCTTGGGACAAAATCTGAATGTAAAGGAAAGTTGTAGAAGGTTTGTGAAGGGAAATTCTTGGAAAGGAATTCTAGGTGTGGTCAAGGATGGACTAAATTTGAAATAAATGGATTTTAAAAGTACACTGGTTTTGATTTGAATCTCCCTGATGGCTAATGATGATGAACATTTTCTCATGTGTCTGTTATCCATTTGTATGTCTTCTTTAGAGAAATGTCTGTTCATGTCTTCTGCCCATTGTTTGATGTGATTATCTGTTTTTTGAGAGTTGAGTTTGAGGAGTTCTTTATAGATCTTGGATATCATCCCTTTGTCTGTAGTGTCATTTGCAAATATCTTCTCCCATTCCATGGGTTGCCTCTTTGTTTTGTTGACTGTTTCCTTTGTTGTGCAGAAGGTTTTGATCTTGATGAGGTCCCAAATGTTCATTTTTGCTTTTGTTTCCTTTGCCTTTGGAGACATGTTTTGAAAGAAGTTGATGTGGCTGATGTTGAACAGATTACTGTCTATGTTCTCCTCTAGGGTTTTGATAGATTGCTGTCTCACATTGATGTATTTTATCTATTTTGAATTTATCTTTGTGTATGGTGTAAGAAAATGGTCAGGTTTCATTCTTCCATACATAGCTGTCCAATTTTCCCTGCACCATTTATTGAAGAGACTGTCTTTTTTCCACTGGATATTTTTTCCTGATTTGTCAAAGATTAGTTGACCATAGAGGTCCATATCTGGGCTCTCTAATTTGTTCCAGTAGTTTATGTGTCTGTTTTTGTGCCAGCACCATGCTGCCTTGGTGAACACGGCTTTGTAGTAAAGCTTGAAATCAAGCAACGTGATGCTCCCAGCTTTGTTTTCCTTTTTCAACATCTTCTTAAGAATTCAGGATCTTTTCTGGTTCCATCAAAATTTTAGTATTGTTTGTTCCAGCATGTTGAAAAATGCCGATGGTATTTTGATCAGGATGTCATTAAAAGTGTAGATTGCTCTGGGAACTATAGACATTTTAACAGTGTTTATTCTTCCAATCCTTGAGCATCGAGTTCTTTTCCAACTTTTTGTGTCTTCTTCAATTCCTTTCATGCATTTTCTGTAGTTCCTTGAGTACAGATCCTTTACTTCCGTCGTTAGCTTATCCCAAGGTATCTCATGGTTCTTGGTGTTATAGTAAATGGAATTGATTCTCATTTCCCTTTCTAAAGTTTCATTGTTAGTGTGTAAGAAAGCAACTTATTTCTGTACATTAATTTTGTATCCTGCCACATTACTGAATTGCTGTATGAGTTCTAGTAGTTTAGGGATGGAGTCTTTTGGGTTTTCCACATAAAGTATCATGTCATCTATGAAGAGAAAAAGTTTGACTTCTTTATCATTTGAATAATATTTATTCCTTTTTGTTGTCTGAATGCTGTTGCTAGGACTTCTGGTACTATGCTGAACAATAATAGTGAGCGTGGGCATCTTTGTCGTGTCCCTGATCTCAAAGGGAAGGCTGTCAGCTTTTCCCCATTGAGAATGTATTCACTGTGGGTTTTTCATAGATATATTTTATGAAATTGAGAGATGTTCCCCCAACCCTATACTTTGAAGAGTTTTAATCAGGAAAAGAAGCTGTATTTTGTCAAATGTTTTTTCTGCATCAATTGAGAGGACCATGTGGTTTTTCTTTCTTCTTTTATTGATTTGTTCTATCACATTGATTTATTTGCGAATATTGAACCACCCTTGCATCCCAGGGATAAATCCCCACTAGTCATGGTGGATAATTTCTTTAATTTTCTGTTGGATCTTATTAGCTAAGATCTTGCTAATCTTGTTGAGAATCTTGGCATCCATATTCATCAAGGATATTGGCCTGAAAGTCTCCTTTTTGAGGGGGTCTTTGCCTGGTTTGGGAGTCAGGGTAATGCTGGCTTCATAGAAAGAGTCTTAAAGTTTTCCTTCTGTTTTTATATTTTGAAAAAGCTTTAGGAGAATAGGTATTATTTCTTCTTTGAATGTTTGGTAGAATTTCCCCAGGGAATCCATCAGGTCCTGGGCTCTTGTTTATTAGGAGGTTTTTGATCACTGCTTCAATGTTGCTACCAGATATTGGTGTATTCAGGTTGTCAATTTCTCACTGTTTCAGTCTTGGAAGTTTATAGGTTTCCAGGAATGCATCCATTTCTTCTAGGTTTCTTAACTTATTGGCATATAACTGATAATAATTTATGATGATTGTTTCTATTTCTTTGGTGTTGTTTGTGATCTCTCCCTTTTTGTTCATAATTTTTGCAATTTGGGTCCTGTGTTTTCTTTTGAATTAGTTTGGCTAGTGATTTCTCAATCTTATTGCTTCCTTCAAAGAACCAGTTCTAGTTTCATTGGTGTGTTCTACTGTATCTCTAGTTTCTATTTCATTGATCTCTGCTCTAATCTTGATTATTTCCCTTATCGTGTGTGGGATTAATTTAATTTGTTGTTGATTCTCCAGTTCTTTAAGGTATAAAGAGAGCTGGTGTGTTCTGGATTTTTCAATTGTTCTGAGTGAGGCTTGGATGGCTATGTATTTCTCCCTTAGGAACAATTTTGCTGTATCCCATATGTTTTGGACCAATGTGTTTTCATTCTCATTGTTTTCCATGAATTCTTTAAGTTCTTCTTTGATTTTCTGGTTGATCCAAACATTCTTGAGCGGGATGGTCTTTCACTTCCAAGTGTTTTAATCCCTTCCAAATTGTTCTTGTGGCTAGTGCCAGTTTCAAAACATTGTGGTCTGAGAATATGAAGGGAATAATCTTAATCTTTGGTATCATTTGAGCCTTGATTTGTGACCCAGTATGTAGTCTATTCTGGAGAAAGTTCCATGTGCACTCAAGAAGAATGAGTATTTTGTTGTTTTAGGGTGGAATGTTCTGTATATATCTATGAGGGCTATCTGGTCTGATGTGTCATTCAAAACTCTTGTTTCTTTACTGTTTTTCTGCTTAGATGATCTGTCTATTGCTGAGAGTGGCATATTAAGATCCCCTATAATATATATATTCATATCAATATGACTATTTTGATTAATAGTTGGCTTATGTAGTTGGCTGCTCCCATATTGGGGGCATAAATACTTACAATTGCTAGAATTTCTTGGTGGATAGACCTTTTAATGATGCAGTGTCCTTCCGTATCTCTGACTACAGTCTTTAGCTTAAAATCTAACTCATCTGATATGAGAATTGCTACTCCAGCTTTCTTTTGAGGCCCATTGGCATGAAAAATGCTTCTCCATCCCTTCACTTTCAGTATATATGTTGTTCCTGTCATTTTATCCAGTCTGCAACCCTGTGATGTTTTATGGGAGCGTTTCAGCCATTTACATTGAGAGTGATTATTGACGATATGTTTTTATTGACACATGTTGCCTGAGAAGGTCTTTGTTTCTATATATTGTCTCTGTAAATTTATGTTCTATGTCACTCTTGGGTTCTTTCTTCTTTTATAGAACCACCATTAATATTTCTTGTTGTGCTGCCTTGGTGATCACATACTCTTTTAAACCTTGCTGGTCTTGGAAGCTCTTTATCTCTCCATCCATTTTGAATGTCAGCCTTGCTGGATAACATATTCTTGGCTGCATGTTCTTCTCTTTTAGTGCACTGAATATGTCTTGCCAGCCCTTCCTGTCTTACCAGGTTTCTGTGGACAGGTCTGACATTATTCTGATGGTCCTTCCTCTCTATGTACAGAATCTCTTCCCCCTAGCTGCCCTTAAGACAGCCTGTCTGAAATTATGATTTACGAATTTCACAGTTAAGTGCCTGGAGGTCTTTGTAGACTCGTTGATTTGGGGGGTTGTCCTTTCTGCCTCTAGGACATGAAAATTTGTTCCTTTCCCCAGATTAGGGAAATTCTCATCCAGAATTTGTTTAACTATATCATCTACTCTTCTCTCTTTCTCCACCTCCTCAGGGATCCCAGTAATTCTGACATTGGAATGTTTCATGGTCACTTATTTCCCTAATTCTCTTTTCATGGCTTCTATGGTATTTGTTCCAGACCTCCTTCTGATCCTTATTCTCTTTCAGTTTGTCTTCTAGATCACTAATTCTATATTCTGTCTCAGTTACCCTAGCTGTTAGAGTATTTAGAGTAGATTGGATCTCATTGATAGCATTTTTTTGTACTGCCAGATCAGCCCTCAATTTCTTAGAGTTTCTATGTTGCTGTTAATGGTCTTCTCCAACTTAGCCATTGTCTGGATAATTGTTACTCTGAATTCATTTCTAATATACTGTTCATGTCCTTATCCAATATTTCTGTTGCAGAGGGCAGAGTCTCTGAATTTTTCCTCTGTTGGGTGTTCCTTCTCCTAGTCATTTTGATGAGAAGTGATTGAGGGGATGTATAGCTGAATATATCAAGTACAATCCAGGCAGGGTGCACCCTGGAAAGTTTTGGAGCAACCAGAAGTCACCACCAAAAGGAAAGAAAAAAGAAAAAGAGAGATAGAAAAAGAGAAAAAAAAGAAAACCCAGCCAAAATGAGACCCCCCAAAGTAAGATTTATAAAGTACATAAACAAAAATGAATAAACAAAGGGACTGACAAAAGTAAAAGAAAAAAAAAAGAAAAACTTAGCCAAAATGAACCCCAAGAATAAGATTTACATAGTATAAAAACAAAAGCAAATGTACAGAAGAGTAAGATGGGAAGGTGGTTCTAAACCCTCCATGTGTGTGAGGTGGTTATTTCAGTTCTTCCTGGATGAATCTTGTTATTTTTGTTAAAGGAGCCAACTTTCCAGAGATACAGGGAAATTAAAACAGGTTTATATATAGGGTAGTATTGAAAAGGGAAAAAAGATTACCATGAAGCTTATATCTATATGCATATTAAAAAAAAGAAAAGGAAACACAGTTATATGTATGAAAAAATTTCAAGTTAATAAGTTATTATGGAATATGTTGCATTAAACCTCTAGTTATAATGGTACACGGGTTAAAAAATTAAAAGAACAAGAATTTTGAGCGTGAATTTAAAGAAAAAGAAAGAATGAAAAGTTGTATCTATGAAATATACAGGTTTTAGGACAATACTGAGTGTTTAATATATTGTTTTCCCCTGATATTGGGGTTTTACAGTTTTATGAGGACCCTGTAGTGGTTGTCCTCTTGTTCTTTTGACTTGTCTTCTGGCAGCAGGGACTGCTGCTTTGTTTTCCAGTCAGTCTTGCTTGAGGTGAGTCTCCCTACCCCCTATCAATGGGCTGGGCTCTGTGGAAACCAGTTTTTCAGGCTTTTGTTCTCTGGAGGTTTTGTTCTTTGGTGGCTTTTTGCAGTTTTTTGGAGGTTTAGTGCAGAGTAAACTGTCTGTACCCAGACCTCTACCTAGAGAATAGCCTCAGTCTCTTCCCCTCTGGGTGGTCCAGAACACACAGATTCCCCCTCTGCAAACTCTGCTGAACAGCGCAACCCCCCACAGGCCGTACACACCCTCAGCCACCATCACAGTGGTGGCCCGAGGCTTCTGCTTATCTCTGCACGCCCATGCCACTTAAACCACAAGTGATATTGGTTCAGGCAAGCCGGAATCTGGGTGGTGCCATTGCAGGGACTGCTCTTTGGAGCCCACACTCATGCCAGGTGTGCTCACACCTGGTGCTGGTACAAGTCGCCAAGGGCTGTGGGTCCAGAGACTGCCTGCTGGCGCCCACACCAGGCTCTCTCAGGCATGGGCAGCAGTGCCCCAGCCTGAGCTGTGGTGCAAGCAGTGGAAAGCTGAGTGCTCAGGGACCACAGACTAGAGCCCCCACCAGGCTCTTTCTGGCATGGGTGGTCAGGTGGTGACAGTCCTGGGAACATGGGCTTAGGCCTCTGCCCGTGCCCACCTGAATCCTCCAGTTGCCCCTTAAGATCTTTTGATCTTTTTGAGTGAGTTTGACCAGACTCCAAGTTAATGCTGGTCCCTAATCACAGGGCACTTTCATATTGGGGTATTACTTTCCAATGGGTCGCTTCTGGTGGCTCCCTCCCCCTTCTGTTTATCTTCCTCAGATATCAGTCTGAGCATTCTGACTCTGCGTTACCTCTCCACTGATTAAATTCTGGCCCCATAGAGATCCAGAAGTGAATAAACTTACATCTCAGGTTGCTTTCATGGGTGTTCAGAGTGTTCTGGTAGATATTTAGCTCACTTTAGGGGACCGGTTGAACCAGGGTCTCCTACTTCTCTGCCATCTTGCCCCTCCCCCCTGCATTTATTTTAAAAAGCATTTTTGAACATGTTCTACAGTTTAGAATTTGCATAAATGAACAAAAAAAAGGAAACAAATTGGGGCCTGGGTGTCTCCGTGGTTTAAGCCTCTGCCTTCGGCTCAGGTCATGATCTCAGGGTCCTGGGATCGAGCCCCACATCGGGCTCTCTGCTCAGCAGGGAGCCTGCTTCTACCTCTCTCTCTGCCTGCCTCTCTTCCTACCTGTGATCTCTCCTTCTCAAATAAATAATTAAAATCTTTAAAAAAAAGAAACAAAAACACATGTAATTTCACTTCATAATAATTTTCACACTCAGTACTATAATCTCTGTCTTTCCAGTATTTTTCTACCCCCAGTTATACTTATAATAAATGATCTACAATTTCTAATTTCTAATACTTCCAACTGTTGTTTTAAAAAATTTATTTATTTGAGAGAGAGAGAGAGAGAGAGAGAGAGAGAGAATGACCATGCATGTGAAGGGGAGGGGCAAAGGGAGAGAATCTTCACACAAACTACCCACTGAGTGCATAGTTCCATGTACAGGTCAATCTCAGGACTCATGAAATCATGACCCAAGCCAAAACCAAGAGTTTGATGCTTAACTGACTAAGCCACCCAGGCACTCTAATACTTCCAATTCTTGGTTATCTACTTGACTCTCTACTTTATGGATCATTGGTGGCAAATTAAAATCCCATGCTATTTTCCCTCTACCACACAGCACTTACCTGTGCTACCTTCCCCTGAGCATCAATTAGTCTGGAAATGAAAATTCATCTTCATACTGGCCTAAGGGAAACAAGCTGCCAAGATATCAGAACCTACATTCTAGAGTACACTAGAAATCTGAATTAGATTTCCTATTACTTCTTTATACCTTCCATTAAGTTAGGACTCTGAAAATTAGCTCTTTTAGTACCTACTATGTTCAAGGTACTTTACTTAATAAAGAGATTAATCAGACACACTCTTTTAAAAAATATTTTATTTATTTATTTGACACAGAGAGTGAGAGAGCACTAATGGGGGAGTGACAGAGGTGGAGGGAGAAGCAGGCTCCCTGCTGAGCAGAAATCCCCCTGTGGGACTTGATCCCATGACCCTTGGATCATGACCAGAGCTGAAGGCAGACATTTAACCAACTGAACCATCCAGGTACCCCAAATCAGACACACTCCTAATGGAAATTTCAATTTACTAAGGGATTTAAGGTAGGGGCATATTGAGAATTACAGTATAGGGCAGGTCATTTTAATTTAATTCAAGAAATAATTATAGACTATCTGCTATGTTTCATGCATCTGGCTAAGTGCTAGAATGCATTGATGAATAAGATGTTATTCTAGTCCTCAAGGTGCTCACCACTTATGGGGACAAGAAACATACATAACTCAGATGTTGGCTGGGCCTGCCTTATTTCTCATAGATCTTGAAATAATTTGTTATGGCCTTTATCATTCCATCATATATGAACTTCTGACTCCCCTTATGATTTCTGTGGCCACAGTTGGAACTTATACCTTCTTGCTTTCTTCAGGTTCTGGCCTATAGCTCCTGTATCAATATATCCAATACAACTTACACATAGAGTTCAACCCTTCACCAGTTTTCACAAGAAATCTATACACAATAATCCGTGCATGAGCTCTAGACTTTATTGAAGATTTGGTGACAATAGGGAAATCTCAGAACATAAACCATATAGCTTTCCACCATCTGCTTTCTCCTCCTATCTCTTCTCTTATCTTCCTCCCTCCCAGATTATTCCTATGGTTCCAAACACTTTCTCCACTGTTATACAGTATACTTCTGTTTCCCTGATTTTCCTTACTAGCTTGCCTACCCTAACCCATAAAAGATATACAGACAAAGATCCCCCTTTTAAATGGGTATTTTCCTTGCAAGACAATTAGGTTTATATTTAGTAAATTTGTTTTTGTATTATATTCTATAAATAAATGTGTTAGTGTCGCAAAACTTGTAAATCGGTTCCCCAAGACTTATTCCACAATTTTTTTTCTTGCCAACGTAACCCTAATTTTTTTCTGGGAAGCAATGTGATTGGCCCAGGCAGGTACTCACTTTTCCAGTGTCCTTAAAGAGAGAATGGCTCTGGATCCAGTTTTGGCTAATGATGAGGAATCTGCTTGGCTCCAAGGAAAGCTTTTGCTCTTTTAATAAAATGAAGAGGAATAACTGGTGCTGCCTGCTCACCTCAGAGAAAAGACTTCTTTAAATCATGTGCTCACCACTTACCCCCTGTCCAATCAACTATGGTTAGGGACTATGATTATGTTGTAATAACCTGGCAGCTCTTATTACAACGAAGTAGATGGTTGAATGGAGGAACAATAAGGGGAACAGAAATCCTAGAGAGAATTTCTAGGTAGATAATTATATAGGTACTTGTTACAACAAAGTTAGATGATGAATAATAGTATTTGGAGTGTGACGACATTTTGCTGGTATTGGCCAGAACACCCAAGATGCCCAAATTTTGTCTTACTCTTCCTCCTCAATTGCTCCTTGAGGGCAGAACAATAAAAACTGGTAAACAGAGTACCGTGTTATTATTAATCAGACCTGGGCCCAATATTTGAAGTTCATGGCATAAACCTGAGGTCTCAGACAGGCTGATACACCCACAACTCAGTGTAAATAAAAATACTACAACTATTTTACCACCTGCAGGGCAGGTGAAGAGAAAGAACTTTGATGATTCCAGCAGAATGAAAGGAAAGGCAGCTGAAAACAAGGCCAGGCCCAGTTGACTGATCTTTAGTCTAGTGAACCCATTCATTAGCTCTCAAGTAAATGTAACCCAGTCATTGTATTGTTATTTGATTTATCAGTTAAGAACTCCCTCTTGTCTAGGAGGAGGGAAGAAAATAGGAAAAAGTGTGGAAACCATCTGTTAGAGTTTTTCTGTTGTGAGGAAAGGAAATGAGAGCTCCTTTCACCTTATACTCTGCTACATTAGATTCTCTTTTAATCCTTTGGGCTTATAGGCAAGATGATGGTCAGATAGGATGGTAATTACTCCCTTTGTGGGAGAAGACCAGTGGAATATCAAAGAAGTTTGGCTTCTCCCTTTGTGATACAATCTCCTTGATTTTCATCATTCTTTTATCTTCCCAGGACCATACGTGTACAGCTGGTCAAAATTTTACCCATTATTTTATCTCCCATCTCAAATTATGTTTATCTACAACTGTCCAACATAGCAATGAGTACTACATGGTAGCACAACCCAGATAATGCAACATGACCCCAACAATATAATATCCTACATTTGAACAATATAAAACCCCTCAAAGATCAAGTTTCCACAAAGAGTTACACTTGGAAAAGAGTTTATTTTGTAGAAATTAATTTCCCAAAGAAATTAAAGTCAAAAATTATCTTCTCCCCAATTTTTAATTTTTCTTTATCTCAGCCAAAAGAGGTGTCATCCAGATGCCTGGCTGGAGTCTGGCTTCCTTCTGCAGTTACAGAATTTGTTCCATTTCACTGGGATTATAGCTTTTCTAACAATCTTGAAGTTGAACTTATACAACTTCAAGTCTCCTTTGGGTCTCACTTTTCTCAAGTTTCAGTCCTACACTCATAAAATGTATGGCCAAACAATGACCATCCTGATCAATGACAATCCAAAGCAAAAATAATGGACCCATGTTACTATTACCAGTCCCATTTCTTGGGGAATTAGAATAGAGGGTGAACAGAAAAGAAAAAAAAGGCCAAAATATTGCTTTTAAATTTATCTGTGTGCCTGTCAATTTATGCTAATTGTGCAGTACCTATAACAATTAAATACAATTTTCATGTGAGAAATTGTCTGTCAGGAGATCAAGTTAGATTCTATATTTATTTTCTAAAAGCCTTGTGGAATCTCAAATATTTATTAGTTCTGAGCTGCTGCTATTGGGACTTATCAAACTTGTATTCATGTCAGTATTGTTTTCCCTCAGCTTTTGAATTTCCCAGGCTTTGGTTGCCTAAATAAAACATAAATTTGTTTCTACTATCTTTTTTCTACTATGGAAGGATGTGACCTATTTTGGAGAAACATACCATTACTCAGCTCAAAGAGAGAGATAGGTTGTAGTGGTAAGTGAGGAGGATAAAATATTGTCTCTCCAATCAATGCCTAAAAACATGTGCACCAAAATACTTTCTATCTAAAGGTTCCATTCCTAGCTAGCTATGGGAGAATTTTCCTTTATGTGAGGCTCTACCTTCTAATCTATATTCCCCAAAGGATGTCCTACTTGATGGCAGACTCTTTTTCCTCCTAATATGAGCTGCAAATGTGATTACTAAATATAGGGGGCTGCAAAAAATATTTTCTGGTGTAGAGTGATGGGAAATTATGGTTGAAACATGGGAAACTTAAAACCTATGTTAGATTCCCTAACAGCACCCTTGTTCCAAAGCTCAAATCAAGATGCTACTCTTCTCTGGTCAGTCACAAGTCACAGGAATATTAATTAATGCTCAGAGAGAGAGAGATAGAATGAAAAGCTGCTCTGGCTTTCTTACAATATCCACAACTAAAATTAGAAAGAATAGGAAAAGGGAAGGAATGAGGAAAGGGCAGGGTAGAAAGGCAGGTACCTTCCTGATACAGGTAGAAGGCCTGAGTCCTACTTTCTTTGTAAAAATAGGAATTATTTAGGCAAAATTGTAAGGGGAACTACAGTTTTCCAGTTAAAGGGAAAAGAATTAGCAAAGTCACAAGAGTGTTAAACAACACGGTATGAGGGAGCAGTATTTTTTCCAAGGATGAGAAATTCAACTCAAACTAGCTTACACAAAAAAGAAATTTAGCATGAGGATAGAGTGTCTTATGGAACCAAAGAATAAGGCTGATGAACTTAAAGGAATAAGTTAGAGCTAGGGACTCAGTTTGGTATCTGGTGTCTCCCTTTCTCATCTCTGCATCTCTCTGTGTGACTGCTTCATCTTTAATAGCAGACCAGCTTTTTCTCTTTCCCAGACCATATGGCATAAAAATGGCTGCTGCCAAACAGCTCTGAAGAGTACAGTACTCAGCATAAGAAAACAGTCAAAGTGGTTTGAAATTTCAGTCTAGAGTCCAAATTTTTGAGGAAGGTCTGTGATAGACCCAGATTGTTCAACTGTGTCCAAGGGGTCACATAAATGAAAATTTGTAAAGTAACATTGAGATGTAGTTTGTGGCAAGAGAAAAACCCAGAAAAGAGGGTATGTTTATCAAAGGAGAACAGAAAACATATTTCTGAACATGAAAGAGAATGGCAGGAGATGAGGCTGGAGAAGAGACAAGTTATAAAGAGTATTATGTAGCTTGAAGTGTATTCAGTAGGCACCGTGAAGTAGGTTTGAAATGTTTTTAATCAGGGAGGAATTTGGTAAGATTGCATTTTAGATAACTCATTAAAGGAGCAGTGTGGAAGATGATTTGGAAGAGAGGTAAGACTGAAATCAAGGAGCCCAATTAGAAAGTTGTTGAAATAGTCCTAAAGAAAAGATGAAGGTCTAAACTAAGGCAAAACTGATAGCATTGGAAGCTTAAAGGAAATATGGGTATGAGAAATATTTAGGAAATAAAATAAACAGAGCTTATTAACTTAATTTGCTAGGGTGGAGGATAAAGAGTCTAAGGTGACTTTAACTTTCTGTCTTGGGAGACAAGGTAAAAGTTTCACATGTTCTTTATTCACTATTGAGCACAAAACAAGATCTAGGTATTACCCACAATCCTTGCAACCTTCTGGAAGCGGAACTAGCATTGCTCATTCAGGCCCTTGAAGCAAACCTCAGAGGAATTTTGCCTATAAGCAGACATCTGAGGCCCCAGAAGAAGTAACTAAGAACTGAATGTTCCAAGTGATAAATGAAGTGTTTAATCCCACCCCACCCCCCCACCACCCCTGATCTTTTTTCTTTATTTCCCATGGGCAGAAATCTGGATGAAATGCCATTACAAATTCCTTTTGCCTTATTCAGATACAAAAAGACACATTTCTCTTAAATAAGTTATGGATCTATATCTATCTACCTATATCTATACCTATCTGCCTATATCTATTTATCTATCATCTATCTATTTATCTATCACCTAGCTAGCTAGCTAGTGCTATCCTAGCAGAATTCCTAAACAAAGTCTCTTTAAGCAAAGGATATACAGATTCATTCATTTACTGAGGGCTTTCTATGTGCCAGATACTATCCCAAGAACTTTGAGACACAGCAACAAACAAAACAGATAAAAATCCCTGTCCTCATGCATCTTCCATTTAACCAATACAACTTATTCTTCCCTAATATATAAAGAGTCTATTTCCCAGGAAAAGATACAGTAGTCTTGACATAACTCATAAAATAGTCGTATTCTAGTCATTTCATTTGGTTCTGTGAAATGTGTGATGATAACTCACCTTGGTGAGTATTTTTTTAAATCTTCCTTAAGGAAGAAGAACACATTAGTGTATGAGGATAGTGAGTTTAGCTGTGGACAAAATAAATTTAAATTGTTTGGGGTCATCCAGATGAGAACGTTTAGTAGTCAGTTGAATCTATTTTTTTAAAGATTTTATTTATTTATTTGACAGAGAGAGAGAGAGAGAGATCACAAGTAGGCAGAGAGGTAGGCAGAGAGAGAGAGAGAGAGAGAGGAGGGCACAGGCTCCCCACAGAGCAGAGATCCCAATGCAGGGCTCGATTCCAGAACCCTGAGATCATGATCCGAGCTGAAGGCAGAGGCTTATCCCACTGAGCCACCCAGGAACCCTATAAGTTGAATCTATTGATCTACATATCAGGAGACAAGACTGAACTAGAAACATAGATTTGAAAGTCTTCCATACATTAATACAGTATGGAGAGCAGAACAAAAGAAATAGGTCATGGACAGAACCATGGGAGAACATAAATATTTAAGATGTAGGAAGATAAGGAGGAATCCATGAAAGTTACAAAAATGTAAAATCTAGACAGGAAGGAAAAGAGCAAGGAGAATGTGTGTCTGAAAGTCAAGTGAGCAGAGAATTTCAAGCAAACTGAAATAATCAACATTATTATATGCAACAGTGAGATCCAATAGGAAAAAGGCTTAAAAATATTCATGAAAAAGAGACATTTGTCTGTCAGTAAATAACATTCTTAACGAATGAGATTTTAGTGGAGATGGGTAGGGAAAATCCCTATTATAGAGGTTGAAAGGTGAATGGGAAATGAAAGAATAAAAGCCATAAATGTTGATAACCAGTTTTGAGACCTCTGTGGGAAAAGGAAAGGTGATAACAGTCACCACTTCAAGGAAACTAGAGGAGGAACTAGAGGAGGAAACTGGAGGAAACCCCAAGATAAAAGAAAGTGTTTAAGGATGGAAGAGACTTGAGAATGTTTATAGGCTGTGGAGAATGAGTCAGTGTGTGGGGATGTGTGTGTAAAATATTAAAGACAGAAGAGATAATAGAGCACAGTCTCTGAGAGGCTAGGTGAGACAAAGAACAGGAGCATAGATGGTAGATTTAGTTTTATACAATCTATGTGAGGCTGAGGGATCAAAGTACAGTATGGGATCAGATGCTGATTAAGAGTGAGAACAACACCTAATAGCTTCAGTTTTTTTTAAAGGAAGGTAAGTGATGAAGTAATCATTTGGGTGGTAGGTTTGATGGGTGAGTGAAGAAATCATCAGTAATAGTGGAGAATGTTTAACATTTGGAATAATAGCTGAGACTTGGAGAGGGATTGACCAAGAAAAAGTGAAAGGGTTGTTAAGTAGTGAGTTGAGAAACCAAATCTGTGTTAATAACACTGTGCATCAAAAGGCCAGAGTAATAGGAATTGCACTGAATGTGTAGATTGCTATGGGTAGCATAGACATCTGTGAGCATGGAATGCTATCCATTTCTTTGTGTCTTCCTCAATTTCTCTCCTAAGTGTTCTATAGTTCTTAGAGTACAGATCCTTTACCTTCGTGGTTCAGTTTATTCCTAGGTATGTTATGGTTTTAGCACAATTGTAAGTGGGATCAATTCCTTAATTTCTCTTTCTTCAGTCACATTATTGGTGTATAGAAATGCAACTGATTTCTATTAAATATTTTATTTCTTTATTTGAGATAGAATGAGAGCATGCGAGCAAGAGAGAGCAAAGCAGGGGGAGCAGCAGACAGAGGGAGAAGCAGACTCCCTGCCAAAAAGGAAGCCCTATAGGGGGCTCAATTCCAGGACTCCAGGATAGTGACCTGAGCCAAAGGCAGATGCTTAACTGACTGAGCCACTCAGGCACCCCAGAAATGCAACTGATTTCTCTGCATTGATTTTGTATCCTTTCATGTTGTTGAATTCTGTATGAGTTCTAGCAATTTAGGGGTGGAGTCTTTTTGTTTTCCACATAAAGTATCATGTCATCTGCAAAGAGTGAGAATTTGACTTCTTCTTTGCTAGTTTTAATACCTTTAATTTCTTTTTCTTATCTGAACATTGAGTCTAGGTCTTCTAGTACTATGTTAAACAACTGGGGAGAGTGGACATCCCTGTCGTGCTCCTGATCTCAGGGGGAAAGCTCTTAGTTTTTCCCAATTGAGAAAGATATTCACTGTGGGTTTTTCATAGATGGCTTTTGTGATATTGGTATGTTGCTGCTATCCCTACACTGTGAGCGTTTTAATCAAGAAAGGATGCTGTTTTTGTCAAATGTGTTTTCTGCAGAAATTGAGGGAATCATACGGTTCTTGTCCTTTCTTTTATAAATGAGATGTATAGAATTGATTGATTTGTGAATGTTGAACCACCCTTGCAGCCCAGGAATAAATCCCACTTGGTCATGGTGAATAATCCTTTTAATGTACTGTTGGGTCCTCTTGGCTAGTATCTTTTTTTTTAAAGATTTTATTTATTTATTTGACAGAGAGAGATCACAAGTAGGCAGAGAGGCAGGCAGAGAGAGAGGAGGAAGCAGGCTCCCTGCCAAGCAGAGAGCCCGATGCAGAACTTGAACCCAGGACCCTGAGATCATGACCTGAGCCGAAGGCAGAGGCTTAACCCACTGAGCCACCCAGGCGTCCCTCTTGGCCAGTATCTTGTTAAGAATTTTGGAACCCAAGGTCATTAGAGATATTGGTCTGTAAATCTCCTTTTTGGTGGGGTCTTTGTCTGAGTATGGGATCAAGGGAATGCTGGCCTCATAAAATGAATTTGGAAGTTTTCCATTCCTTTCCATTTTTTGAGACAGCATCAGAAGAATAGGTATTAGTACTACTTTTTTTTAATTAATTTATTTTTATTTGCTTATTTACAGCATAACAGTGTTCATTGTTTTGGCATCACACCCAGTGCTCCATGCAGTACGTGCCCTCCCTATTACCCACCACCTGGTTCCTCAACCTCCCACCCCACCCCACGCCCTCCCGCCGCCCCTTCATAACCCTCTGGTTGTTTTTCAGAGTCCATAGTCTCTCATGGTTCATCTCCCCTTCCAGTTTCCCTCAACTCCCTCTCCTCTCCATCTCCCCATGTCCTCCATGTTATTTGTTATGCTCCACAAATAAGGGAGACCATATGATACTTGACTCTCTCTGCTTGACTTATTTCGCTCAGCATAATTTCTTCCAGTCCCGTCCATGTTGCTACAAAAGTTGGGTATTCGTCCTTTCTGATGGAGGCATAATACTCCATTGTGTATATGGACCACATCTTCCTTATCCATTCATCCGTTGAAGGGCATCTTGGTTCTTTCCACAGTTTGGCGACCGTAGCCATTGCTGCAATAAACATTGGGGTACAAATGGCCCTTCTTTTCACTACATCTGTATCTTTGGGGTAAATACCCAGCAGTGCAATTGCAGGGTCATAGGGAAACTCTATTTTTAATTTCTTCAGGAATCTCCACACTGTTCTCCAAAGTGGCTGCACTAACTTGCATTCCCACCAACAGTGTAAGAGGGTTCCCCTTTCTCCACATCCTCTCCAGCACACGTTGTTTCCTGTCTTGCTAATTTTGGCCATTCTAACTGGTGTTAGGTGGTATCTCAATGTTGTTTTAATTTGAATCTCCCTCATGGCTAGTGATGATGAACATTTTTTCATGTGTCTGATAGCCATTTGTATGTCTTCGTTGGAGAAGTGTCTGTTCATATCTTCTGCCCATTTTTTGATATGATTATCTGTTTTGTGTGTGTTGAGTTTGAGAAGTTCTTTATAGATCCTGGATATCAACCTTTTGTCTGTACTGTCATTTGCAAATATCTTCTCCCATTCCGTGGGTTGCCTCTTTGTTTTGTTGACTGTTTCCTTTGCTGTGCAGAAGCTTTTGATCTTGATGAAGTCCCAAAAGTTCATTTTTGCTTTTGTTTCCTTGGTCTTTGGAGACTTATCTTGAAAGAAGTTGCTGTGGCTGATATCGAAGAGGTTACTGCCTATGTTCTCCTCTAGGATTCTGATAGATTCCTGTCTCACGTTAAGGTCTTTTATCCATTTCGAGTTTATCTTTGTGAACGGTGTAAGAGAATGGTCGAGTTTCATTCTTCTACATATCACTGTCCAGTTTTCCCAGCACCATTTATTGAAGAGACTGTCTTTTTTCCATTGAATATTTTTTCCTGTTTTGTCGAAGATTATTTCACCATAGAGTTGAGGGTCCATATCTGGGCTCTCCACTCTGTTCCACTGGTCTATGTGTCTGTTTTTATGCCAGTACCACGCTGTCCTGGTGATCACAGCTTTGTAGTAAAGCTTGAAATCGGGTAACGTGATGCCGCCAGTTTTGTTTTTGTTTTTCAACATTTCCTTAGCAATTCGGGGTCTCTTCTGGCTCCATACAAATTTTAGGATTATTTGCTCCAGCTCTTTGAAAAATATCAGTGGAATTTTGATCGGAATGGCATTAAAAGTATAGATTGCTCTAGGCAGTATAGACATTTTAACAATGTTTATTCTTCCAATCCAAGAGCATGGAACAGGCTTCCATCTTTGTGTGTCTTCTTCAATTTCTTTCATGAGTGTTCTGTAGTTCCTCGAGTACAGGTCCTTTACTTCTTTGGTTAGGTTTATGCCCAGGTATCTTATGGTTCTTGGTGCTATAGTAAATGGAATCGATTCTCTAATTTCCCTTTCTGTATTTTCATTGTTAGTGTATAAGAAAGCCACTGATTTCTGTACATTGACTTTGTATCCTGCCACGTTACTGAATTGCTGTATGAGTTCTAGTAGTTTGGGGGTGGAGTCTTTGGGGTTTTCCATATAAAGAATCATGTCATCTGCGAAGAGAGAGAGTTTGACTTCTTCGTTGCCAATTTGGATACCTTTTATTTCTCTTTGTTGTCTGATTGCCGTTGCTAGAACTTCTAATACTATGTTGAACAAGAGTGGTGAGAGTGGGCATCCTTGTCGTGTTCCTGATCTCAACGGGAAGGCTGCGAGCTTTTTCCCATTGAGGATGATATTTGCTGTGGGTCTTCCATAGATAGATTTTATGAAGTTCAGGAATGTTCCCTCTATCCCTATACTTTGAAGCGTTTTCATCAGGAACGGATGCTGGATTTTGTCAAATGCTTTTTCTGCATCCATTGAGAGGACCATGTGGTTCTTCTCTCTTCTCTTATTGATGTGTTCTATCACACTGATTGATTTGCGAATGTTGAACCAACCTTGCAACCCAGGGATGAATCCCACCTGGTCATGGTGGATAATCTTTTTAATGTGCTGCTGGATCCTGTTTGCTAGGATCTTGTTGAGAATCTTTGCATCCATATTCATCAGTGATATTGGTCTGAAATCCTCCTTTTTGGTAGGGTCTTTGCCTGGTTTGGGGATCAGGGTAATGCTGGCTTCATAAAAAGAGTCTGGAAGTTTTCCTTCTGCTTCAATTTTTTGGAACAGCTTCAGGAGAATTGGTGTTATTTCTTCTTTGAAAGTTTGGTAGAATTCCCCAGGGAATCCGTCAGGTCCTGGGCTCTTGTTTTTTGGGAGGTTTTTGATCACTGCTTCAATCTCATTACTAGATATCGGTCTATTCAGGTTGTCAATTTCTTCCTGGTTCAATTTTGGGAGTTTGTAGCTTTCCAGGAATGCATCCATTTCATCTAGGTTGCTTAGCTTATTGGCATATAACTGTTGGTAATAATTTCTGATGATTGTTTCTATTTCCTTGGTGTTAGTTGTGATCTCTCCCTTTTCATTCATAATTTTATTAATTTGGGCTTTCTCTCTTTTCTTTTGGATTAGTGTGGCCAATGGTTTATCGATCTTATTAATTCTTTCAAAAAACCACCTTCTAGTTTCATTGATACGTTCTACTGTATCTCTCGTTTCTACCTCATTGATCTCTGCTCTAATCTTGATTATTTCCCTTCTTGCATGTGGAGTTGGTTTGATTTGTTGTTGATTCTCCAGTTCTTTAAGGTGTAGAGACAGCTGGTGTATTCTGGATTTTTCAATGCTTTTGAGGGAGGCTTGGATGGCTATGTATTTCCCCCTTAGAACCGCCTTTGCTGTATCCCATAGGTTTTGGACCGAGGTGTCTTCATTCTCATTGGTTTCCATGAATTGTTTAAGTTCATCTTTGATCTCCTGGTTGATCCAAGCATTCTTAAGCAAGGTGGTCTTTAGCTTCCAGGTGTTTGAGTTCCTTCTGAACTTTTCCTTGTGATTGAGCTCCAGTTTCAAAGCATTGTGATCGGAGAATATGCAGGGAATAATGTCAGTCTTTTGGTATCGGTTGAGTCCTGCTTTGTGACTCAGTATGTGGTCTATTCTGGAGAAGGTTCCATGTGCACTTGAGAAGAATGAGTATTCTGTTGTTTTAGGGTGGAATGTTCTGTATATGTCTATGAGGTCCATCTGGTCCAATGTTTCATTCAATGCTCTTATTTCTTTATTAATTTTCTGCTTCGATGATCTGTCTATTTCTGAGATAGGCGTATTAAGATCTCCTACTATTATTGTATTCATATCAATATGGCTCTTTACCTTGATTAATAGTTTTCTTACGTAATTGGGTGCTCCCATATTGGGGGCATAGATATTCACAATTGTTAGATCGTCTTGGCGGATAGTCCCTTTAAGAATTATGTAGTGTCCTTCTGTATCTCTGACTACAGTCTTTAGTTTAAAATCTAATTTATCTGATATGAGAATCGCTAGTCCAGCCTTCTTTTGAGGCCCATTGGCATGAAAGATGCTTCTCCATCCCTTCACTTTCAGTCTGGGTGTATCCTTAGGTTCAAAATGGGTCTCTTGTAGACAACATATGGATGGGTCCTGTCGTTTTATCCAATCTGCAACCCTGTGTCATTTTATGGGCGCATTTAGGCCATTCACATTGAGAGTGATTATTGAGAGATAGGTTTTTATTGACATCGTGTTGCCTTTGAAGTCTTTCTGTCTATAGATTGTTTCTATATTTCTGTTCAATGATATTCTTAGGATTTTTTCTCTTTTATAGGACCCCCCTTAATATTTCCTGCAGTGTCGGCTTGGTGGTTGCATAGTCTTTTAAGCCTTGCCGGTCTTGGAAACTCTTTATCTCTCCATCCATTTTAAATGTCAGTCTTGCTGGATAGAGTATTCTTGGTTGCATGTTCTTCTCATTTAGTACTCTGAATATATTTTGCCAGCCCTTCCTGGCTTTCCAGGTCTCTGTGGAAAGGTCTGACATTATTCTAATGGGCTTTCCTCTGTATGTAAGAAGCTTCTTTGTCCTAGCTGCTTTTAAGAGGGTCTCTCTTGAAACATAATTCCCCATTTTAACTATAAGGTGCTGTGAGGACTCTAAAATCTTGGGAGGAGATCTTTCTGCCTCTAGTACATGAACATTGTTTCCATTCGTGAGATTGGGAAAATTTTCATAGACAACTTCTTCCACTATATCTTCTAGACTTCTTTCTTTTTCTTCCCCTTCAGGGATTCCAATAATTCTGACGTTGGAACGTTTCATGGCATCGTTTATTTCCCTGATTCTGTTTTCATGGCTTCTGAGCTGTTTGTTCCAGGCTTCCTCCTGATCCTTTCTCTCTATCTGTTTGTCCTCCAGATCACTAATTCTATCTTCTGTCTCAGTTACCCTAGCTTTTAGAGAATTTAGATTGGACTGGAACTCATTGAGAGCATTTTGAACATCATCCCTGGTGGCTTTCAGTTCTGCCCTAACATTGTGAACATCATCCCTGGTGGCTTTCAGTTCTGCCCTAATCAATTCTGTTTGGTCATCCATGGCTTTCTCCAACCTAGCTATTGCCTGGATAATTGTTAGTCTGAATTCCTTTTCTGACATATTGTCTATGTCGATAGCCATTAGTTCTGTTGCAGCAGGCCCATCCTCTGTATTTTTCTTCTGTTGGGTATTCCTCCTCCTAGTCATTTTGGTAAGAGATGACTGAACAGATGCAGCTGGACTTATCGATTGTGGTGCAGTCAATGTGCACCCTGGAACGCTTCTGTGCAATCAGGATTCCCCACCCAAATGAGAGAAAAAAGAAAAGAAAAAGAAATAGAGAAGAAGAAAGAAAAAAAAAGGGGAAAGAAAAAAGGAAGAAAAAAAAAGAGAGAGAGAGAGATAGGAAAAAAAGGGAAGATGCAAGAGAAGGCTCAGCCCAAATGGGCCACAAGGTAAGATTTGTGGGGTATACAAACAAAAACAGACAGACAAAAAGAGTGATAAAAGTATATGACAAGAGAAAAAAATATGTATATATAAGCAAAAAAGAAAAGGGAAAAACCTTCTCAGAAAGAACCCCAAGTATAAGATTTATATATTGTCAGGACAGACACAAATTCACAGAAACACTGACAGAAGGAAAAATTGGGAGAATGGTTATAGATTCTCAGTGTGGGTGAGGAAGGTTATTTTGATTCTTCCTGAAGGTATCTTGATGTTTTTGTTAAGGGACTCAACTTTCCTAAGTTACAGGGGGATTAGAAACTGGTTTGCCTATAGGGGTAGCATTGATTGGGGAAAGGGGGTTACCTTGAAGTTTAACTGTATATGTATAGTAGAAAATAAAAATTAAAAAAAGAATAAACTAGACTAAACTAAGTTAAAATTAAAAAAAATAGAAAAACAAAAGAAAAACACGGGTGTATGTATCAAAAATTTCAGGTTAGAAGGTTATTAAAGAATTTGATGTACTGGACATCTCAGTGTGATGGTAAATAGGTTAAAAAATTATCTGTATGTATAAAAAAAAAAGAACCAGAATATTGGTAAAGAGTTAAAAATAAAAGTTGTATTTATGAAGTAGTGGTGGTTGTTCTCTTGTAGTCTTTTTTTTTTTTTTTCCCTTCCTTCCTGGTTGGTTTTCTGGGGGAGGGGCCTGCCACGTGGGTTTTCAGACAATGATGTTCCCTGAGTTAGGTCCTCCCACTCCCCTCAAGGGGGTGAGCTCTTTTTTTTTCAGGAAACTGTTTTTTTTTTTTCAGCCTTTTGTTCTCTGGGCGTTTTTATGTTCTTTCATCTGCTTTCTCTCGCCTTGACAGCTTTTTTTTTTTAATTAATTTATTTATTTTTATTTGCTTATTTACAGCATAACAGTGTTCATTGTTTTGGCATCACACCCAGTGCTCCATGCAGTACGTGCCCGACAGCTTTTGATGGTTTTTGGAGGTTTAGAGGAGAGCAAACAGCACCCCAACCTCCCTCTCAGAGAGAAGCCTCAGACTGTTTTGCAAAAGCTGCTGGCAGAGTTGGTTCTGGGTCACTGTCCCTGGGGATGCAGGAGCTCCTCGTTGTGCCCAAAACCAGGGCAGCTGTGGCTGTCTAGGCAGCTCCAGACCGCCAGAGAAGTTCCGAGCAGAGATCGCGCACTGAGATTTTCCCGCTGTCCCGGGCTGGGAATGTCTGGTTTTTCCTGCTGCCAGAGCTCCAGGCTAGCGCCTATGAGCACCTATCCCAAGGGAGGGTGTGGGATGCGCGTGTTTCAGGATTGCCGTCAGGCCAGGCTCCCAGCCCCTCACGGGAGACAGACCCCACTCGTTCTCAGGCGCGCTGGCGTTCAGGTGCACTCGCGGCTCAGGGACCGAGACCTGATTTCTCCGCCGCACTCTCTCTGGCTCCGCGCCAGGGGAGGCTGTCCTGGGTTCGGGGACTTAGGTCCCTGACCCTAACCGCCCAGGTTCCCACTATTACCCCCCCCCCACCGCGATCCTTTGCTGTTTGTTTTTTGAGTGCTTTCAACCAGACTCCAAGTTAATGCTGGTCCCCAGATGCTGGTCCCCAGAGGCAGGGCACTCGTGTTGGGGTGTTACTTTCCAATCGGTCACCTCTGGTGGCTCCCTCCCCCTTTTGTTTATCTTCCAATATCAGTCCGATGCTCCCAGTCTGCTTTACCTGCCACTGGCGTCTTCTGCTCCAGTAGAGATCCAGACGTGTATAATTCTGATCTCAGGCTGATTTCATGGGTGGTCGGAGTTCTTTGGTAGGTAATCAGCTCACTTTAGGGTACAGGTTGAAATGGTGCCTCCTCCTACTTCCCCGCCATCTTGCTCCCCAGTACTACTTTAAATATTTAGTAGAATTCCCCTGGGAAGCCATCTGGCCATGGACTCTTTTTGTTGGGAGATGTTTAATTACTGCTTCAATTTCCTTGTTAGTTATGGGTCTGTACACATTTTCTTTTTCTTCCTGTTCCAGTTTAGGCAATTTATAAGTTTCAAGGAATGCATCAATTTCTTCCTGATTGCCTAATTTATTGGCAAATAGTTACTTCTTAAAATTGCTTGTATTTCCTTGGTGTTGTTTGTGATCTCTCCTCTTTCATTCATGATTTTATTAATCTAGGTCCTTTCTCTTTTCTTTTTTTTTAAAGATTTTATTTATTTATTTGACAGAGAGAGATCACAAGTAGGCAGAGAGGCAGGCAGAGAGAGAGAGAGAGGAGGAAGCAGGCTCCCTGCGGAGCAGAGAGCCCGATGCAGGGCTCAATCCCAGGACCCCGAGATCACGACCTGAGCTGAAGGCAGTGGCTTAATCCACTGAGCCACCCAGGTGCCCCATTTCTCTTTTCTTTTTGACAAGTCTGGCTAGGGGGTTATCAATCTTATTAATTCTTTCAAAGAACAAACTTCTACTTTCATTGATCTGTTCTACTATTCTTTTTGTTTCTATTTCATTGATTTCTGCTCTAATCTTGATTATTTGTCTTCTGCTTGGTTTAGGCTTTATTTGCTGTTCTTTCTCCAGCTCCTTTAATTGTAAGGATAGCTTGTGTATTTGAGACTTTTCTAATTTTTTTGAGAAAGTCTTGTATTGCTATGTACTTCCCTCTTAGGACTGCCTTTGCTATATCCCAAAGATTTTGAACAGTTGTAGAGAGGAGGTAGGTGGAGGGATGGGGGAACTGCATCATGGGTATTAAGGACACGTGATGTGATGAGCACTGGGTGTTATATGCAACTGATGAATAACTGAACTCTACTTCTGAAACTAGTGATGTACTCTATGTTGGCTAGTTGAAAAAAGAATTTTTTTAAGTATCAGAGTGATTTTCTACAGCAGAGCCAGAGTGGAAACAGGGAACAAAGAATGCAAGAACTACAGCATATGGACACACAGAGTTCAAGTATTTGAAATTTCAGGAGCTACTCTGATTATGGACACCATTTATGTTATAGGTCAAGATCAAATCATCCAAGTAAGCTTTCTCAGAAACATTACCCAAAATCAATCTACAATCCTCTATCTGCCCCCTCAAATAAATGTCAATTTATGGTATTTCATTTATTTTAATTATTTGTTATCTTGTCTTCTTTCATCCATTAGATTAAAAGCTCTTTGGGATTGGGGCACTGTTTAATATTTGTGCTGGACACCCCCCAAAAATTAGTATGTTGCCTATATTAGCTATCAGTTATGGACCTTTTCCAAACCCTGGCATGGTATCTATGGCATTTCACAATCTTTCACCAACCTACTTCTCTCTACTCCATTGTGTCCTTATGCTGCTCAGCTCCTAAATACAGATATAATATGTGTAAGTCCAACTTTTCTACTTTCATTGCCCATACCAGGGGCCTTCACATTTTCTGGACCTTTGGACAGAACTTTTTATTTGTATGGAATAGACTTTTCTCTTTTGGAAAACTCCTATTCATGTGCTAACACCCGGAGCAATGTTACCTCTTCTATAACTTTCTTATTTAAGAAAGATATGCTCATGATCTACCAGGTGCCATCTATTTGTGCAGGCAGAGGTCTGTTTTTGAAAGAACTCACTGAATTGTAATGGTAAATGAAGGTGAGTAAAAAGAAAGACTATTTTTTCTCCTTCACATAATGTGTTTCTTTGGGGTACATAGTGGGCATGGATCCTTTAGAATGCAGGTCAATCTCTCTAGCAACTAGAAAGGCTTATTCTTCAGTTTTAGAATGTAGACATTTTTTCAAGATCATGAACCATATTCCCCCTAGAATGTAAAGGCACATCTACAGATATAACATGGGAGCCTATCTCCAGATGTAACCATTTGACTTCCAGGAAGATTCAAGGTGTATTTGAGGAAATAAGAGATATTTTCTTTGTTCTTTTGGAGGAAATCAATTAACTAAACAGCCACTACAGTTCTCAAGTGAATTTTGTATTTGCTTTATTCTATAAGTTGTGTGAAATTATATCCTGACTTTGCAGTTTCTTGAGGGCTACCTATATGCATGCACTGAACTGTCCTTACTCAATAATAAGTGTTTATTTCTTTCCATAGTGATGTGGATAGGTCTCTCTTTGTTGATAGTTTTTACTTAGCTAACATAGTAGAGGCAGATACAATGACGTGTGCAAAGGAGCTCAGATTGTATATTGAAACCCAAGGGAAAGTATTGAAGGAGTTTAAGCAGTGACACAGTTTTGTATGTAGAAAAGGAAGAATTAAAGATGACTAGTGGAATTTTATATATTTATTCCTCTGTTTCATTGTAGAATGATGAGTTCCATACGTGAACAGAAAATACAGATTTCAAAAAAGAAAATACAGATTTTATATCACTAAATACAGATTTTAGAAGATCTAAGCAAATTCTGTTAGAAGTCTGTCCCTGTGAGCTGTTGATGGTCCTTGGAAAAGGCTGAACACTAAGAAACTGTGTTTCTTTGAACTTGAAAGGCATGTCTGTATCATATGGAAGGAAAAGGATGATCTGTGTGAGAAGTCTATTCAAGCTCACTGGCATATTTACAGTTGTATTACCTATTCCTTATGTTGTGATCTTCCCTGCTGATTACAGTTTGTTGATTATTTTCATCTGGTACTTCTACTTAATTAGTCTTAGAGTGATTCACT
Organism: Meles meles; assembly: GCF_922984935.1. Taxonomy (NCBI): domain Eukaryota; kingdom Metazoa; phylum Chordata; class Mammalia; order Carnivora; family Mustelidae; genus Meles; species Meles meles. The sequence continues at coordinate 53,766,621 of NC_060087.1, forward strand.
CTTTTTCACCTTCCCAATTATTCTTTTTTAAATTTAAATTTAGTTAACCAACATACATCATTAGTTTCAGATGAAGTGTTCAATGATTCATCAGTTGCATCTAACACCCAGTGCTTATCATATCATGCATCCCCCTACCCACCACCCCCTAACTGAGGGTTACTCAGTTGGTTTCCCAGAGTCAAGAGTCTCTTGTGATTTGTCTCTGTCTCTGATTTCTTCCCAATCAGTTTTCCCTCCCCTTCCCCTATGATCCTTTGCACTATTTCTTATATTCCACATGCAAATGTGGTGGGAGTGCAAGCTGGTACAGCCACTCTGGAAAACAGTATGTAGTTTCCTCAAGAAGTTAAAAATAGAGCTACCCTACTACCCAGAAATTGCACTACTAGGTATTTACCCACAAAGATACAGATGTAGTGAAACAAAGGGGCACCTACACCCTAATGTTCATAGTAGCAATGTCCACAATAGCCAAACTGTGGAAGGAGCCAAGATCCCCTTCAAAAGATGAATGGATAATGAAGATGTGGTTTATATATACAATGGAATATTACTCAGACTTCAGAAATTATGAATACCTACTATTTAGATTGACAGGGATGGAACTGGAGGGTATTAAGCTAAGAGAGATAAGTCAATAAGAGAAAGACAATTATCCAATGTTTTTCTCCTTTTTTGATATTTTCTGGTTACCTGGTCCTCAAAGTCCATTTTAGTTTTATATTCCATTTGAGCTCTTTGTTAATGTTTCAGTGAGTTCTAGGGCCTCTCAGATTCTCTATATGTGTTACAGAGATTTTTATGCTTCCTAAAATATTTAAATCTTTAGTTAAATAAACATCCAGCAAGACCTATGATGTTTGTAAATATGTTCATGCATTGTATTAAGTTCAAAATTGGCAACATATTTTTGTCATTATATGTTACAGAAACTTGAAATCTGATTTCAAAAGATCAAGTAAAGGGGGAGCCTGGGTGGCTCAGTCATGAAGCATTTGCTTTTGGCTCAGTCATGATCCCAGGGTCCTGGGATCAAGCCCCAAATCAGGTTCCCTTCTCAGTGGGGAACCTGCTTCTCCCGCTCCTACTCCCCCTGCTTGTGTTCCCTCTCTTCCTGTGTCCCTCTCTGTCCAATAATTGAATAAAATCTAAAAAAAAAAAAAATGAAGTGAAGAAGCCTCCAGAAAAAGCACACAATTTTTGTAGACAATCACTGTGTTCCAGTTCTCCATGTCATTATTTAAAACTTTGCATGTGTATTTTGAGAAGGATCACTGAATACTTACATGTTAATTAATAGGAGGGTTTGCATAGAATTCTTCTCCAGATGAACCTTTGGAAAATATAATTTAAGAACTTTATAATCTCGATGTATCTCAAGAACTTCAGGGACTGATCTGTGGCTAGGTGCCCAAATGGGAGTGGAAAGGAGATAGAGCTAGAAAAATAGAGGCAAGATCTTAGACAACCTTAAATTCTAAGGTAGTGATTTTATACTTTATCCTTTATTATAAGCAAAAATATAAAATCAACTTAAATCAGCTCTAATTTTTACTGAGTGCTTATTCTGGTGCTGGAGTAAATTCTCTATGTTAAGTGTTTTACATGCAGTCTCTCATTTACTTCTCATAACTATTTCATAAAACTATAATAATCCCCATTTTACTGATGAAGAAACAGATTCAGAGAGGTTAAGCATCTTGGCTCAAGGAAGCAGCTAGTCAGCGGTGGGGCAGAAATTTAAAACTGGCTTTCAGTCCAAAGCCCTTCTCTAAACGGAAGGGAAGTGAGAGTAGATTTATGTTTTACAATGATCACGCTGATGGAAGTATGAGAATGAATTGTAGCATGACAAGTGTAAAGGCAGAGAGGCCAGAGAGTATGCTGTTGCAGTAGTCTACAACTGTTAGGCCCTATTAAGGGGGTTGCCCCTTAACTACCAGAATTATGCAGATGAGTGACATGGTCAAAGGAATTTATTTAGAAAATTCCTCTGGAAGTCCTTGTTAAGAATGAATTTGAGAAGGCAAGACTAAATAAGTTGGGAGGTTGTTGGGCTGGCCAACATGCCTGTCGAGGGGTCTGGAGATTGTATCCCAAATTCTCCAGCCTCTTAATTTCCAGGGCAAACTGCACCTCTCCCATCTCACCCTGCCTTGACGCCGCTCCATCCAGGATCTAGGAAGTGGGCTTTAGAGCACTTTTGTAGGTCCTAGACTGAGCCCCTGCAGAGGCGCCAGCGGTGGCGGCGGTCGCCGGCGGGGGTGGGGCGCATGCGCGCGGTTGCTAGGCGACGACAGTCTGGGCGCCGCAGCTCTAACGGCGCTGGGGTTGTGTGTGTAGGCAGCGGCGCCAGAGGAGGAGGAGCACGAGGATGCAGCTGCGACAGCGGCCCCGAGAGGGAGCCGCCGCTGCTCTGTGGCCGCGGGGGCTGAGGGACGGGAATCAGGCCCGGGGGTCGGGCCGCTGAGGGGACCGGGGGTGGCGGTCCCGCCGAGCTCAGGCCTAGTACCTCAGGAACGTACCGGCCGCGGGGCGAGGGCCTCCCCCCCAGTGCCTCCCCTCGCCCCTCCACGTCGATGGTGGTGAAGTTGGCGGCGTCAGGGAGCTCAAGGTACCAGGCTGCCTCCTTTACACCCAGCTCCTCCTGGGGCGCATCTCTGGCACCGGCTCACGGACACCTGCGCCGCCGTCTCCTCCCGCCTGCTGAGCCCACCCCTGGCGGCGGGCGGGGGAGGGGCTCCCCCTGCAGGGTCTGTGTCCAGCAGGGCGACGACGGGGACCGTAGGAGAGTAGGGGTGAGTAGTGGCACCGCACGCGCCTGGTGCTGGGGCGCCTTTCTGTCCTCTGGGGCCCCGGGAGGCGACCAACGCGCTGCTTTCTCCTGCAGAAGCTTCTAACGCCTCTCCTACATCTGCTCGCGGCTCCCTATGTCCTTCGAGGTAGTTTTCCTTCTAAAAACCACCACTCTTTGGTCTCAACCCCAGCATCCAGGAATGAGGGGCTTAAGGCCTGGCTTTGCTTCTTAGATGCCATAGATGCTGATAATTCTACGTACAATCACGCAGCCTGGTCCCTGATTCCGGGACAGACTTTCCCAATACCCTTTTCATTCCTTTTCTGTTGCTTTTGCTCTCGAACGTTTCAGTCTGACCACAGGCTTCTCTAGAACCTTTCCTCAGACTGTTGTCACTCCATGCCTCAAAGCTTGAACGGGCAGATGGCCTGGCCTCTTTTCAGTTTTCTTGATACTCGTGTATCACTCGTGTGCTGAGAGCTTCTGAAAGTCGCGTGCCTGGTTTCTGACTCCTGACATGTATGAGGAAGTCAGTACTTATATTAAATAATAGTAATAAAACAAACTAGCAAACACACACTCTACTTGACTTCCAAAGTGTTATCAAAGTTGAAAAGAAGTAGACAAATAGTGCCTGATAACAGGGGAAACAGGTTTTATGAACTACTTTTCATCCAGAATGACCTAACTTCTTTTTTAGTAAATATGATGAAAATTAAAATGTCCCTTATAAAAGCAAGGGTGTCTTATGATCTATCTGTTCTTCCTGGGGTATTCTGCAATTGAGATTAGTTGCTTCCAAAAACATGGCCATGAGGGATCTGAAGTGATGTTTTGGACAGAATGATTTAGATGAGGATCTAAAGTTGTAAGGTGCTTTTTGAAAATTAGCAATATTATCTTTGAGTAGTGAAGTTGTTCCTTTAAAAGCAAATGGTTGAAAAAAATCACAGTTCACAGTTGACCATTTCCAAAAGTGGACTGAATTCAGATTGATTAGTTATATTGATTGTAAGATACTTTCACGCAACACAATGAAAGAGGGGTTCCTTCTTTTATTTGGGTCTCTTCCCTCCCTACTAGTTTTTAATCTATTTTATGTTTTTTTTATTAGGAAAAAGGGAAAGAAGTAAAGAAGTGTTGCATTAAAGAGGCTAAATTTAATTTTGGGTAAATTATTTTAAGCTAAAGATTTTTAAAAAGGATATACATGCTTTTTGTGATTAGATAACTTTATCTAGTGAATCAATCCAAACTTGATAGTTTTGGGTAAAATGCAGCTTTCATGTTGTTTGAGGTTCTCTTGGATATGCGTTAAGGCACTGTTTAATTCTAGTATCACTGCAAAATAATCTTGGACCTCAGGGAGTATTTTATGTTGTTGTTGGTGGTGGTCGTTGTGGTGGTGATAGTGGTGAATTGGCAAATTAACATGCTTATAGTTGCTAGATTCCAAAGTTAGGAATGTTTCTATTTTGGAAAAGCTCTTGATCAATTCAAGTCCAAACTATTTGAAATAAAATGTACCATGTAGATACTCACTTCACATACTTTTCGGACCAGGCAGTAATTTGGATACCATTTAGAATTTGATTTCAGTGAATATGGTTATAGTTATAAAGGTGCCACATACTCAAGAGCGTTTACCTAGAGAGTCATACCCACATTGTAAGATAATATTAATACAACAAAGCACTTGACCAGTGAATTCTGGAATGAATTCAGTGTTTTTTAAATTAATTGATTTTCACCAAGCTTCACTGAGTGCCCATTACTATACTAGTTACTGTAGAGAATAGAAGAGAAACAGGCCCCAAGAATTAAATTGCTCATCCACTGGAGACATCATGGTCAAAAATTAGAACATTGAGTAGTACAGACTAAGAGCTAAAATAATTATAGGTAAAAGAGGAGATTGGAGCTGTTTGTCTGAGAAGGCTTTATAGACAAAGTCAGATTTGATTTGATTCTTTATTAAGAAAATTCTTTATTATTTTATTTGAAGTATAGATTTTGTTGGAAGGTGGGGGAGTTCAACATAGCATGAACTGAGGCACTTGATTTTCTAAGCTTTGTGAATATTACTCTCCTGGATAAACCTAAAGGGCACTGTCAGTAGTGGGCATAGTTTTTATGATAAATTATATCCTAAGTCAATAAATTAATATTAAATAATTTTTCACAGGTACATACTATAGAAGCCAGACTTAAAACAATCCTATTTCTTGGGGCAAGTGAAAATGTTTTCTAAGAGTATTAAGTTCACATATTTTTATCACCTGTACATTTTCACTATCTCCTAAAACAGTTACAATCTAAGTATTTTGTACAGGATTGATTTGATTAGTACAACTTTAGATTATTAATATTCTCCAATGACTATTTCCTGATAAAGTAAATTACAAAATTCTATAAGCAACATTAATTTTGGTCCATTAAGTATAAGATAGCTTAGTTTTTAGTACTGCTAATTAATACTACTATTTTTTTTAAAACAAAGAGAGGTATCCCAGAGTCCTACAAATTGATGTCTGTCAAAGTTCTAATATTATCCTATTAATAATGCTTATGTGAAAAATTATCAATTAACATCAGTGTTTACATTGCAGTTACAAACCTTTGAGAAACTGATTTTGTTGCTTTTCTAACAACTTTTTGCTGTGTTGAGAATTAGTTACATGACTAATAGATTTCTTGGTTTTAGTCAACCATTTCAGGTTGATGTTTGTATATAGAAAAATAACCATAAGAAAATGTGCTATGGTTGTACCCCTAAAAAATTGCAAAGAATTCTCAAGATTAATTCATGGATTTACTGTAAAGAACAATATTACCAAACTAGATATATTTTGAGGCTTCTGTACACCATCTTATACTTTTCATTTGGTATCTTTGCTGCCAACAATAGTCTCTCTGATTATAGTTATTACTAATAAAAGTTAATTCACAGTAGCTAATAATTTTGGTAGATATAATTGTTGTTTTTAACATTCTCTACTTAGGTTGTCAGCTATTAGCTAAATAAGTTAGAGAGTGAGAGAGCAGAATAGTACACATATACATAGTCAATGAATATTCAATCACTAGAAATTAACTAGTTAACAGATAGCAAAACATTCGGAAAACATTGGGGTTAGTCTCCTTTCCTAAGCAAGTATTGCACATTTCTGTTCTTGGCTGATTATGTTGGTATCAATAGGGGACATCTTTGGAAAGAGCAGTGGTAAATTTAAATGATGGAGAAACTGCTGGGAAAAATCAAAATTACTTTGTATGTCAAGTTCTATGTACTATGGTGATTTAAGGCAAGTAAACAGCTTACGTAAATTGCTAAGTCTCAGTGGTAGCTGCATGTGAAATAGAGTAAGAGATTGTCAGTTTTCCTTACTATATAATAGAAAACTCTCAATATTTTTTACCATATTACTGAGTCTAGAGGTAGAGCAGCATTATACTGAATAACAAAGGTGTATCCATAAGTTATAATTTTCTTTATGCAGTTTTAACAGTGTTATTATGGTCTTAAGTATGATATTTATTATGTCAATGGGATGAAAATTTTCTTGGATGAGCGCAGCCCTATTTTATTATGGATGTTTATGGCAAAAATGGCTTTTACCTAATAGTTCTTTTTGGATCACATTTCCCTGGAACATAACCTTTTCCACAAAGTGGAAAATACTAACAGCCAATTCAACATAGGAAGAAAAGTGGAGAGTAGAATTCTTTCTTAAAGAATGGCACCTACAAACAAAATAAAGCAAATCCTTCACATATATGTTCTAAAATAATATTCATAAGAACTGCCTTATACACAATTATTGTTCTCTTAATATCATATATTATATATTGTTAACTATCTTTGGAATGTTGACACTCCAAATTTCCCGTGTGGTCTGATTCATTCCTGTTTTCCTGATGACAAATACATCTCAGGTATTTGATAGTATGAAATACAAACTTTTTGTAGCAGCTCTTAAAATGCAATAAATATTAACTGAAAATCTGAAGTTTAATTTTGACATAATTCATAATGAGAAAAATTGGTGTTTTTAAAAATTCTTGATTAAAACAATTGCACACTACATATTAGTATTTACATAATCTTTAAAAGCCCTGATTTATATAGATCATTATGTTCACTTTCTGTACCTCATTTCCTTTTTCTTAACAAATGTAGATATTGGTTTGTTCTCACTGTCACTTCTGAACTACATCTGTGACCCCTGAATGAATTTTACAAAAGACATTTATATCTTTAAAAACTTATTTAGGAAAGATTTTCTGTCATGGTCTAAACAGCTGAATCCATATCAGATAAACTGCATTTGAAACTGGGTGATTAACTGGAAGCAGTAAGAAGGGAACAAATCCAAACTCTTTAAATACTGTGTCTAGAATGGATAAAGAAGATGTAGTCCATATACACAAGAGAATATTACTCAGCCATCAGAAAGGATGAATACCCAATTTTTTGATCAACATGGATGGGACTGGAAGAGATTATGCTAAGTGAAATAAGTCAAGCAGAAAAAGTCAATTATCATATGGTTTCACTTATTTGTAGAACATAAGGAATAGCATGGAGAACATAGGAGAAGGAAAGGAAAAATGAAGGGGGAGAAATTGGAGTGGAAGACGAACCATGAGAGACTATGGACATCAAGAAACAAACTAAGGGTTTTAGAGGGGAGGAAGTGGGGGAACGGGTTAGCCCAGTGATGGATATTAAGGAGGGTATGTATTGCATGGAGCATTGGGTGTTCCATGCAATAAAAAAAAAAAAGAGAGTTATAAATGACTTGATCTCCATGACATAATTTTGGATGACTAGGGCAATCTGCACAACAGGAGAAAGAGTATAATATTGTTTATATTAAAAGAATACACAGAAAACAACAATATTTTATATACATTTCTACATATATATGTTAATCCATATGAAAAAATTCTGGAAAAATACAAACCAATCTTATAACAGTGGTTACCTTTGGGGAGGGAGACAGAGGAGCCTGTGACTGTGGGTGATAGACATAGGGAACTTCAATCTTATCTGTAATGTTTTAACTTTTTTCATGAAGAGTGTGTTTATATAGTACTTCTATATTTTTTTAATTGAAATAGAGTGAATGGGAATTGATGGAAAAGAGATATACCCAGTGGGAATCCTGCTTCTCTCTCTCCCTGTGCCTGCTACTCTTGCTGCTTGTGCTCTCTCTCTCTGTGTCAAATAAATAAATAAAATCTAAAATAAAGTAAAATAAAATAAAATACTGTGTCTAACTTAGTGGACTTAGAATCTCAGAATTAAAAAGTAATTGCTCTATTTTTCTTTCAAATTGAAAACCAGTTGGTATATGAGGTGTGACATAAGTAGTAAGTTTTATTCCAGAGATCATACATAAGCCATACTTACTATTTATTAGTTGCTCCTTGATGTTTACTGGGCATTTAATTGTTCTTGTTTTTAATTTCTAAACATGCACACAAATCCTTATATTCCTTTTCTCTTCCTTTGTACTTGCAAGGCTATCATTATTAACTGGGTTGTTTTTGTTTATTATCAATAGATTTAATTATCATGGATTGTGTTGATTTTGTTGCCAAATTAGTTCAGATACTTATGATTCCACAGAAGATGAAAAAAAGTAGGGGTATAAGAAAAATTAGTATTTTATTTTACATGTTTAAATTTTTCCTTAATGTGCAGTAACGGTAGAATAGGTATAAAGTGGTTGAAGTTGTGAATTTTAGAATATTTCTTATGTACTGCAGTTTTTATTACTTCCTTGTACTTTCTTGTAACTAGAACTAGGCTAACAAAGTATTAATTGTTTTAATAAATATTTGAGAATGATATGTAGTTAGCATATCTGCAAATTATATGTAAAGAGATATTTCTAAAGTATTTAAAGAAGCTTGGAAACATTTTTTCTCTACTATCTTGTTTATACTGTTAATTTGCTTAACAAACTCTTTGTTCATAAATAATGCTAAGGTTAATTTAATCTCAGCCCCTGTCTGAATTACCTCAAATTCTGAATCAGTGGGGTTGAAATCATAGTTCAAAATTTCCATAACTCAGGTTCCACTAGTCAAAATTTGTTATAGCCTGGATATAGTAATTATGCTAAAAATATATTCTGTAGAGTGCCAAACCCATGCTGGTGATGGATTGCATTCCACAGGAGAAGCAACTAGAGCCATACCAGAGGTTAGATGTCAGAGCTTCTTTACTGGTTAAGTGGGGAGATCCCAGGTCCTGAGGCCATCTCAAAGATGTTGCCAAAAGTACTTGGTCTCATCAGGGAAAGAATTCAAGAACAGACACAATGCAGTGGACAATCGACATGTGTGGGAAAGTTTATTAAAACAAAAGTACGCTCTCAAGATGTGAGCACTGGCAAGAGAGGTGGGAGAGAGAGCTAGAGAGCGAGAGAGCTGCAACCTGGTGTTTAGGTGTCCATCTTTTATTGACAGTTGTTAACAAGGGGCTGGAAGATTCATTACTTAGGAGGGGATTTCTTGGAAGCAGGTTTTTCAGGAACAGGCTTTTCTTATTTGGTCAAGAGTGTCAGGTCTAATTTGTCAGTCATCTTGGACCTGTCTTGTTTGATCCAGCTTTTTTGGAGTGCTGCCAGAAAAGTCCTCTGACTTTCCCCATAGCTGGCCATGGCTTCCTCTTTGCTGGCCTCCAGGCCTCCTGTTAGAACCTAATTAATTTCTTGCAACAAAAGCACTGATATTCAATTAAAATAACTGCTAAGAGGAAAGAAGGTAGGTTTTACGTGTTTTGAAATGTCTTCTAAGTGCTGCATTGAACATACAAGGATTAGATTATTAATTGAATTGAGCTGTTTACAAGAAAAGGGATTTGAACATCAGTAATGTAAGCAAAATTGGGACAATAGTTATGATGAACTGCGCTCAGATGTTTTAAAAACTAAAATAGCAATATTTTTTTAATATTTTATTTATTTGACAGAGAGAAATCACAACTAGGCAGAGAGACAGGCAGAGAGAGAGGAGGAAGCAGGCTCCCTGCGGAGCAGAGAGCCCGATGCGGGGCTCGATCCCAGGACCCTGAGATCATGACCTGAGCTGAAGGCAGAGGCTTTAACCCACTGAGCAACCCAGGCACCCCTAAAATAGCAATATTATTTGCATGTAAATTCTGTGCACTTAAATTCTTCTTATCATTTCGTCGGCATGAGAAAGTGAAATAAGTGTGCATTGAAAGTTTCACTGAGGGATGCCTGGATGGCTCAGTTCATTAAGCAGCTGACTTTGGCTCAGGTCATGATCTCAGGGTCCTGGGATCCAGTCCCTCATCAGATTCCTTGCTCACTGGGGAGCCTGTCTCTCCCTCTACCTGCCACTCTGCCTACTTGTGCTCACTCTCTCCCAGACAAATAAATAAATACAATCTTTAAATTTAAAAAGTTACACTGAGTAGCCTTTAAAAAAAAAGATTCTATGTATTTGACTGAAAGAGAGAAAGACAGAGAGAGTACAAGCACACAAGCAGGAGGAGTGGCAGGCAGAGGGAGAGGGAGAAGCAGGCTCCCCTCTGAGCAAGGAGCTCAACTTGGGACTGGATTCAGGACCCTGAGATCATGAACTGCACAAAGGGCAGATGGGCAGATACTTAAACAACTGAGCCACCCAGGTGCCCCTAAACTGAGTAGTCTTTTGTTTGTTTGTTTGTTTTTAATTTTTTTATTTTCTATAAACATATAATGTATTTTTATCCCCAGGGGTACAGGTCTGTGAATCACCAGGTTTACACACTTCACAGCACTCACCACAGCACATACCCTCCCCAATGTCCATAACCCCACCCCCCTCTCTGGACACCCCTCCCCCCAGCAACCCTCAGTTTGTTTTTTGAGATTAAGAGTCACTTATGGTTTGTCTCTCTCCCAATCCCATCTTTCATTTATTTTTTTCATACCCCCCAAACCCCCCATGTTGCATCTCCACTTCCTCATATCAGGGAGATCATGTGATAGTTGTCTTTCTCCGATTGACTTATTTCACTAAACATAATACCCTCTAGTTCCATCCATGTCGTCACAAATGGCAAGATTTCATTTCTTTTGATGGCTACATAGTATTCCATTGTGTGTGTATGTATGTGTATATATATATATATATATATATACCACATCTTCTTTATCCATTCATCTGTTGATAGACATCTAGATTCTTTCCATAGTTTGGCTATTGTGGACATTGCTGCTATAAACATTCAGGTGCACGTGCCCCTTCAGATCATTACGTTTGTATCTTCAGGGTAAATACCCAGTAGTGCAATTGCTGGGTCATAGGGTAGCTCTATTTTCAACTTTTTGAGGAACCTCCATGTGCACTGAGTAGTCTTAATGGTCTTGATATGCTAATGGTATTCCAACAACGCTGGAAGTAGTAAAACTTCAGGACCTCCTTTCCTCTAGTTTTTTTTTTTTTAAGATTTTATTTATTTATTTGAGAGTGGTAATGATAGCATAGGGGCAAAGGGGAGAGGGAGAGGGAGAAGCAGACTCCTCACTGAGCAGGAAACCTCATGTGGTACTCCATCCCAGGACCCTGGGATTATGCCCTAAGTCAAAGGCAGATGTTTAACCAATGGAGCTACCCAGGTTCCCCTCCTTTTCTCTAGTTTTGAATTAGTAATCATATAATGCATGCATACATATTAATATATCTTTGTTTTATTTATGTGATGTTGCAAAATGTTCTAAAAACCAATGTTACTGATATCATGGAATGAAATTCTTCTAACAGGAAACCAGAATAACTGTCAGAGTTAACTGGGACAAAGCACAGCTACATGTAATAATAGGGTTGTTGGAGGCTTATTATTGATGTTCTTTTAGGAAGGGGAAAAAAGTAGTTCTTTGTTTCATGCATATTACAGTAGTGATAATTCACTTCTACTGTGTAAGTCATAGCTCTTCACTGATAAGTCCTAGACCTTAGGAGTAAGAGCAAAGGAAGCAATAACACAAAGGTCATTAGATCAACTAGAATAAAAATTTAGCTCTTTGGAATTTTTTTTTAAATTTTTTAAAAAATTTATTTATTTTTTCAGCATAACAGTATTCATTGTTTTTGCACAACACCCAGTGCTCCATGCAATACGTGCCCTCCCTATTACCCACCACCTGTTCCCCTAACCTCCCACCCCTGACCCTTCAAAACCCTCATGGTTCTCCTCCCCTTCCAATTTTTTTTTATAAACATATAATGTATTTTTATCCGCAGGGGTACAGGTCTGTGAATAGCCAGGTTTACACACTTCACAGCACTCACAATAGCACATACCCTCCCCAATGTCCATAACCCCCTCCCCATCTCCCAACTCTACTTCCCCCCAGCAACCCCCAGTTTGTTTTGTGAGATTAAGAGTCATTTATGGTTTGTCTCCTTCCCAATCCCATCTTGTTTCATTTATTCTTCTCCTATCCCCCTAACCCCCCATGTTGCATCTCCACGTCCTCATATCAGGGAGATCATATGATAGTTGTCTTTCTCCGATTGACTTATTTCACTAAGCATGATACCCTCTTAACTAATTAAACTGAAGCACATTCACCTCCTTTGCCCCCTTCCCTACAGTCTCACCTCTAATCTGTTCTCTATCACTATAATTATGTTAGTTCATGAATGTTGTATTATGTTCCTCTTTATCCCTAGTAATATTCTTCACTCCAAAGTGTACTTAATGGGAAGTGATTTTTTTAAAAAAAATCTGTTTCAGTGGTATATCTTTTTTCCATCTATTTACTTTTAGTCTATACATGTCTTTATGTTTGAAGTGAATTTCTTGTAGACAACATATACTGGACCATATTGTTTTTATCCACTATGCTAATCTGTCTTTAAATTGGTCCATTCAGATTATTTGCATATTAAAATAATTATTGATATGTTAGGACTATGTCTTCCAATTTTTTATTGTGATAAAAACATATACTATGAGATCCATTCTTTTAACAAAAATTTAAGTGTTCACTAGAGTTCTACAGGAGATCTCTAGAACTTTATCATCTTGTGTGACAAACTCTATACCGATTAAATAGTAACTCCCATTTCTCCATGCCCCCAGTCTTTGGCAAATAGCATTGTACTTTCTGCTTCTATAAGTCTTACTAGTTTAGATACCTCATATAAGTGAATTTATTCAGTATTTGTCTTTCTCTGACTGGCTTATTTCACTTAATGTAATATCCTCAAAGTATATCTGTTGTAGCATGTAACAGCAGTTCCTTCTTTTTTAAGGCTGAATAATATTCAGTTGCATGTATTTACCACATTTTCTTTCTTTCTTTTTTTAATTTAAGTTTATTTGTTCAGTGTTCCAAGACTTCTCTGTCAGTGGGCATTTAGTTTGTCTCCACCCCTGTCTATTGTAAATAATATGCAATGAACATAGGAGTGCAAATATTTCTTGGAGATCCTATTTTCAATATTTTGGATAAATACCCAGAAGTGGGATTGTTAGATCATATGGTAGATCTTTTTTTTTTAAGGGATCTAATTACTCTTCCCCCACCCTCAAGTTTTTATTTAAATTCCCGTTACTTAACATATGGTGTAATATTAGTTTCAGGTTTAGATTTGGGTGATTCAGCATTTCCGTATAACACAAGGCACTCATCACAAGTGCTGTCCTTAATCACTGTCACCTATTTAACCCATACTCCCATTCTCTTCCCCTCTAGTAACCCTGTTTGTTCTCTATATTTAAGAGTCTGTTTCCTGGTTTGCCTCTTTCCTTCACTACATTCATTTGTTTTGTTTCTTAAATTCCACATACGAGTGAAATCATATGATATTTGTTTTTCTCTGACTGACTTATTTCAGTTAGCATAATACTGCATAGTTCCATCCATGTCATTGCAAAGAGCAAGATTTCATTTTTTATGGCTAAGTAATATTCCATTTTATATATACAATACTGCATCTTTATACATTCAACAGTTGATGGACATTTAGGCTCTTTCCATAATTTGGCTATTGTTGATAATGCTGCTATAAACATTGGGGTGCATGTAAACCTTCAAATCTATATTTTCGATCCTTTGGATAAATACTTAGTAGTGCAATTGCTGAGTTGCAGGGTAGTTCCATTTTAAACTTTGAGGAACATCCATACTGTTTTCCAGAGTAGCTACACCAGTTTGCATTCCCACCAACAGTACAAGAGGGTTCCCCTTTCTCCACATACTTCCCAACATCTGTTTTTTCTTGTACAGTTAATTTTAGCCATTCTGACATGTGTGAGGTGATATCTCATTGTAGTTTTGATTTATATTTCCCTGATGATGAAAGATGTTAAGCATCTTTTCATGTATCTGTTGGCCATCTGTGTTTTTTGGAAAAAAATGTCTATTCATGTCTTCTGCCCATTTTTAACTGGATTATTTAATTTTTAAGATCATATGATAAATTTTAAAAGAGTTTTGTAGAACTTCCATGCAATATTCTATACCAGCTGCACCATTTGTACATTCTCACCAACATGGCACAATGATTCTAGTTTTTTTGTTTTGTTTTATATTTATTTATTTATTTTAGGTGGGGCAGAGGGAGAGGGAGAGAGAAAGAGAAGCACATTCCCTGCTGAGCCTGATATGAGGCTTGATTTTTCTGACCCTGAGATCATGACTTGAGCTGAAATCAAGAGTTGGACCCTTAACTGACAGAGCCACCCAGATGCCCCAAGGGTTCTAGTTTTTAAACATTCTTAACAATCAGTTTCTGGTTTTTTGTTTTGTTTTGTTTTTTAAATAGTGGCCATCCTAACCGGTGTGAAGTACTATCTCCTTATGGTTTGGTTTACATTTCCATGATAATTAGTGATGTAAACTATATTTTAATATACCTCTTGACCATTTCTATGTCTTCCTTGGAAAATATTCATCATTTCCTTGTTTTTAAAATTGGTTTATTTTTATTTTCATTTTACTATTGCATTGTAGAAGTTCCTTAATATTTTGGAAATTAACCCTTTATCAGAAATATGGTTTGCAAACCTTTTTTTCCCATCCTATAGGTTGCTTTTTCACTCTCAATTTATATTTCTGTGAAGATGCATTTTAGTTTATATTCCCATTTGTCTATTTTTGCTTTTGTTGCCTGCATTTTTGGTGTCATATCAAAGGAATAATTACTGAAAGTAATGTTGTGAAGCTTTTTCTTTATGTTTTCTTCAAGGAGTTATATGGTTTCAGGTCTTACATTTATGTTTTTAATCCACTTTTATTTGATTTTTGTGGGTATGTAAGATCCAATTTCATTCCTTTGCATGTAGATATTCATATTTCCAACACCATTTATTGAAGAGACTGTTCTTTTCCCATTGTATATTATTAAAACTTTGTTGAGTATCAGTTGACTGTATATACATGTATTTATTTCTGGGCTCCATAGTCTTGTCCTTAGGATTGTATGTCCATCTTTATGTTAGCACTACACTGTAGCTTTATAATGCGTTTTGAAAACAGGAAGTGTGAGGACCCTACCTTTGTTTTTTTGCTCAACCTTTTGTTGTTATTGTTGTTGTTATTTGGGGAATTTTCTGGTTTTGTTTGAATTTTAGGATTGTGTGTGTGTGTGTGTAATCCTTAGGATTTTCTGCATATCAGATCATGTCACTTGTGGGCAGAGATGATTTATTTCACTTCTGTTTAAACTTGGATGACTTTCAAGTTTCCTTTCCTTTTCTTTTTTTTTTAAAGATTTTATTTATTTATTTGACAGAGAGAGAGATCACAAGTAGGCAGAGAGGCAGGCAGAGAGAGAGGAGGAAGCAGGCTCCCTGCGGAGCAGAGAGCCTGACGCGGGGCTCAATCTCAGGACCCTGAGATCATGACCTGAGCCGAAGGCAGTGGCTTAATCCACTGAGCCACCCAGGTGCCCCCCTTTACTTTTCTTATTGTTCTAGCTAGAAATTACAGAGGACATAAATAATTGGAAAGATATACCATCATACCATGTTTATGGATTGGAATAAATATCATTAAGATGTCCATCCTACCAAGAGCAAGCTACAGATCCAATGAAATCCCTATCAAAATTCCAATGGCATTTTTTTACAGAAATAAAAAATCCTAAAATTCCGCACTGTGTTTAATAGAAATGGTGTGAATTGGAATCCTTGCCTTGCTCTGGACCTTGGAGGAAAGATTTTCAGTTTTTATTGAGTATGATGTTAACTGTGGGTTTTCATATGTGGCGTTTATTATGTTGAGGTAAGTTCTTTCTTAATTCGTTGAATGCTATTTAATGTAAGGTGGTGTTAAAATGTGTCAAATGATTTTTCTACATCTATAATCATATAATTTTCCCCTTTGTTCTGTTAATGTGGCTGTATCATATACATCGATTTTTGTCTGTTGAGCTATCTTTGAATCTGGGAAGAATTCCTACCTTTTCATGGTGTGTGATTCTTTTAAGGTACTATGGAACTTGTTTTACTAGTACTTTTTTCAAGAAATTTGAATCTATATTCATCAGGGTTATTAGCCTGTAATTTTCTTTCCTCTAGTAATTTTTTTTTCTGGCTAAGGAGACTAAATGAGTAATCAAAAATGTTCCAACAACAGCAATAACAATAAAAAGCTCAGAAACAGATGGTTTCATGAATTCTACCAAACATTAAAGAATTAACACTAATCTTTCTCAAATTGTTCAAAAAAAATCAGAGGAATAAATACTTCCAAACTCATTTTATGAGGCCAGCATTGCCCTGATACCAAAGCCAGATACAGGTCTGTTTAGTTTTCAATTCTGTATTCAGATTTTTTTTTTATTTTTATTTATATATATATATTTTTTAAAGATTTTATTTATTTATTTGACAGAAAGAGATCACAAGTAGGCAGAGAGGCAGGCAGAGAGAGTGAGAGGGAAGCAGGCTCCTTTCAGAGCAGAGAGCCTGACGTGGGACTCGATCCCAGGACTCTGAGATCATGACCCGAGCCGAAGGCAGCAGCTTAAACCACTGAGCCACCCAGGCGCCCCCGTATTCAGATTTTGATAGGTTGTATGTTCCTATGATTTTACCTGTTTCTTCCAGATTACCCATTTTGTTGGTGTATAATTATTCATAGTAGTCTCTTATAATCCTTTATGTGACAACAGTTGTAATAACTCCTCTTGCATTTTTTTCCCCTTTTATTTATTTTTTCAGCATAACAGTATTCATTCTTTTTACACAACACCCAGTGCTCCATGCAAAACGTGCCCTCCCCATTACCCACCACCTGTTCCCCCAAACTCCCACCCTTGACCCTTCAAAACCCTCAGGTTGCCCCAACCTCCCACCCCTGACCCTTCAAAACCCTCAGGTTGTTTTTCAGAGTCCATAGTCTCTTATGGTTCACCTCCCCTCCCCAATGTCCATAGCCCGCTCCCCCTCTCCCAATCCCACCTCCCCCAGGAACCCCCAGTTTGTTTTGTGAGATTAAGAGTCATTTATGGTTTGTCTCCCTCCCAATCCCATCTTGTTTCATTTATTCTTCTCCTATCCCCCTACCCCCCCATGTTGCTTCTCCATGTCCTCATATCAGGGAGATCATATGATAGTTGTCTTTCTCCGATTGACTTATTTCACTAAGCATGATACGCTCTAGTTCCATCCACGTCGTCACAAATGGCAAGATTTCATTTCTTTTGATGGCTGCATAGTATTCCATTGTGTATATATACCACATCTTCTTTATCCATTCTGTCCATCTGTCCATCTGTTGATGGACATCTAGGTTCTTTCCATAGTTTGGCTATTGTAGACATTGCTGCTATAAACATTCGGGTACACGTGCCCCTTCGGATCACTATGTTTGTATCTTTAGGGTAAATACCCAGTAGTGCAATTGCTGGGTCATAGGGTAGTTCTATTTTCAACATTTTGAGGAACCTCCATGTTGTTTTCCAGAGTGGTTGCACCAGCTTGCATTCCCACCAACAGTGGAGGAGGGTTCCCCTTTCTCCACATCCTCTCCAGCATCTGTCATTTCCTGACTTGTTAATTTTAGCCATTCTGACTGGTGTGAGGTGATATCTCATTGTGGTTTTGATTTGTATTTCCCTGATGCCGAGTGACGTGGAGCACTTTTTCATGTGTCTGTTGGCCATCTGGATGTCTTCTTTGCAGAAATGTCTGTTCATGTCCTCTGCCCATTTCTTGATTGGATTGTTTGTTCTTTGGGTGTTGAGTTTGCTGAGTTCCTTATAGCTTTTGGATACTAGCCCTTTATCTGATATGTCGTTTGCAAATATCTTCTCCCATTCTGTCAGTTGTCTTTTGGTTTTGTTAACTGTTTCCTTTGCTGTGCAAAAGCTTTTGATCTTGATGAAATCCCAATAGTTCATTTTTGCCCTTGCTTCCCTTGCCTTTGCCGTTGTTCCTAGGAAGATGTTGCTACGGCTGAGGTCGAAGAGGTTGCTGCCTGCATTCTCCTCAAGGATTTGGATGGATTCCTTTCTCACATTGAGGCCCTTCATCCATTTGGAATCTATTTTCGTGTGTGGTGTAAGGAAGTGGTCCAATTTCATTTTTCTGCATGTGGCTGTCCAATTTTCCCAGCACCATTTATTGAAGAGGCTGTCTTTTTTCCATTGGACATTCTTTCCTGCTTTGTCGAAGATTAGTTGACCATAGAGTTGAGGGTCGATTTCTGGGCTCTCTATTCTGTTCCACTGATCTATGTGTCTGTTTTTGTGCCAGTACCATGCTGTCTGGATGATGACAGCTTTGTAATAGAGCTTGAAGTCCAGAATTGTGATGCCACCAACTTTGGCTTTGTTCTTCAATATTCCTTTGGCTATTCGAGGTCTTTTCTGGTTCCATATAAATTTGAGGATTATTTGTTCCATTTCTTTGAAAAAAATGGATGGTATTTTGATAGGGATTGCATTAAATGTGTAGATTGCTTTAGGTAGCATAGACATTTTCACAATATTTATTCTTCCAATCCAGGAGCATGGAACATTTTTCCATTTTTTTGTGTCTTCCTCAATTTCTTTCATGAGTACTTTATAATTTTCTGTGTATAGATTCTTAGTCTCTTTGGTTAGGTTTATTCCTAGGTATCTTATAGTTTTGTGTACAATTGTGAATGGGATTGACTCCTTAATTTCTCTTTCTTCAGTCTTGTTGTTGGTGTACAGAAATGCAACTGATTTCTGTGCATTGATTTTATATCCTGACACTTTACTGAATTCCTGAACAAGTTCTAGCAGTTTTGGAGTGGAGTCTTTTGGGTTTTCCACATATAGTATCATATCATCTGCGAAGAGTGATAGTTTGACTTCTTCTTTACCAATTTGGATGCCTTTAATTTCTTTTTGTTGTCTGATTGCTGAGGCTAGGACTTCTAATACTATGTTGAATAGCAGTGGTGATAATGGACATCCCTGCCGTGTTCCTGACGTTAACGGAAAAGCTTTCAGTTTTTCTCCATTGAGCATGATATTTGCGGTGGGTTTTTCATAGATGGCTTTGATAATATTGAGGTATGTGCCCTCTATCCCCACACTTTGAAGAGTTTTGATCAGGAAGGGATGCTGTACTTTGTCAAATGCTTTTTCAGCATCTATTGAGAGTATCATATGGTTCTTGTTCTTTCTTTTATTAATGTGTTCTATCACATTGATTGATTTGCGGATGTTGAACCAACCCTGCAGCCCTGGAATAAATCCCACTTGATCGTGGTGAATAATCCTTTTAATGTACTGTTGAATCCTATTGGCTAGTATTTTGGCGAGAATTTTTGCGTCTGTGTTCATCAAGGATATTGGTCTGTAGTTCTCTTTTTTGGTGGGATCCTTGTCTGGTTTTGGGATCAAGGTGATGCTGGCCTCATAAAATGAGTTTGGAAGTTTTCCTTCCATTTCTATTTTTTGGAACAGTTTCAGGAGAATAGGAATGAGTTCTTCTTTAAATGTTTGGCAGAATTCCCCTGGGAAGCCGTCTGGCCCTGGGCTTTTGTTTGTTTGGAGATTTTTGATGACTGTTTCAATCTCCTTACTGGTTATGGGCCTGTTCAGGTTTTCTATTTCTTCCTGGTTCAGTTGTGGTAGTTTATATGTCTCTAGGAATGCATCCATTTCTTCCAGATTGTCCAATTTGTTGGCATAGAGTTGCTCATAGTATGTTCTTATAATTGTCTGTATTTCTTTGGTGTTAGTTGTGATCTCTCCTCTTTCATTCATGATTTTATTTATTTGGGTCCTTTCTCTTTTCTTTTTGATGAGTCTGGCCAGGGGTTTATCAATCTTATTGATTCTTTCAAAGAACCAGCTCCTAGTTTCATTGATTTTTTCTATTGTTTTTTGGTTTCTATTTCATTGATTTCTGCTCTGATCTTTATGATTTCTCTTCTCCTGCTGGGTTTAGGGTTTCTTTCTTGTTCTTTCTCCAGCTCCTTTACGCGTAGGGTTAGGTTGTGTACTTGGGACCTTTCTTGTTTCTTGAGAAAGGCTTGTACCGCTATATATTTTCCTCTCAGGACTGCCTTTGCTGTGTCCCACAGATTTTGAACTGTTGTGTTTTCATTATCATTTGTTTCCATGAATTTTTTCAATTCTTCTTTAATTTCCTGGTTAACCCATTCATTCTTTAGAAGGATGCTGTTTAGTCTCCATGTATTTGGGTTCTTTCCAGCTTTCCTCTTGTGATTGAGTTCTAGCTTCAGAGCATTGTGGTCTGAAAATATGCAGGGAATAATCCTAATCTTTTGATACTGGTTGAGACCTGATTTGTGACCCAGGATGTGATCTATTCTGGAGAAGGTTCCATGTGCACTAGAGAAGAATGTGTATTCTGTTGCTTTGGGATGAAATGTTCTGAATATATCTGTGATGTCCATCTGGTCCAGTGTGTCATTTAAGGCCTTTCTTTCCTTGTTGATCTTTTGCTTGGATGATCTGTCCATTTCAGTGAGGGGAGTGTTTAAGTCCCCTACTATTATTGTATTATTATTGATGTGCTCTGGTTTCTCTTCAGATCGAATAAATCTTTCGCCTCTTGCATTTTTTTAACTTGAGTTTTCTATTTCCTTAGTTAATCTAGCTGGTGTGGGTTTGTTTTTTTTAATTAACATACAATGTATTATTAGCCCCAGAGGTACAGGTCTGTGAATTGCCAGGTTTACACAGCACTCACTATAGCACATACCCTTCCCAATGTCCATAATCCCACCACCTTCTCCCTTCCCCCCTCCCCCCAGCAGCCCTGTTTGTTTTGTGAGATTAAGAGTCTTTTATGGTTTGTCTCCTAACCGATCCCACCCCCCAAACCTCCCATGTTGCATCTCCACTTTCTCATACCAGGGAGATCATATGATAGTTGTCTTTCTCCAATTGACTTATTTTGCTAAGCATAATACCCTCTGGTTCCATCCACGTTGTCGCAAATGGCAAGATTTCATTTCTTTTGTTGGCTGCATAGTATTCCATTGTATATATATACCACATCTTCTTTATCCATTCATCTGTTGATAGACTTCTAGGTTCTTTCCATTGTTTGGCTGTTGTGGACATTGCTGCTATAAACATTCAGGTGCATGTGCCCCTTCGGATCACTACATGTGTGTCTTTAGGGTAAATACCCAGTAGTGCGATGGCTGGGTTGTAGGGTAGCTCTATTTTCAACTTTCCAAGGAACCTCCATGCTGTTTTCCAGAGTGGTTGCGCCAGTGTGCATTCCCACCAACAGTGTAGGAGGGTTCCCCTTTCTCTGCATCCTCGCCAGCATTTGTCATTTCCTGACTTGTTAATTTTAGCCATTCTGACTGGTGTGAGGTGGTAACTCACTGTGGTTTTGATTTGTATTTCCCTGATGCCGAGTGACGTGGAGCACTTTTTCATGTGTCTGTTGGCCATCTGGATGTCTTCTTTGCAGAAATGTCTGTTCATGTCCTCTGCCCATTTCTTGATTGGATTATTTGCTCTTTGGGTGTTGAGTTTGATAAGCTCTTTATAGATTTTGGATACTGGTCCTTTATCTGATATGTCGTTTGCAAATATCTTCTCCCATTCTGTGAGCTGTCTTTTGGTTTTGTTAACTGTTTCCTTTGCTGTGCAAAAGCTTTTGATCTTGATGGACTCCCAATATTTCATTTTTGCCCTTGCTTCCCTTGCCTTTGCTGATGTTTCTAGGAAGATGTTGCTGTGGCTGAGGTCGAAGAGGTTGCTGCCTGTGTTCTCCTCAAGGATTTTGATGGATTCCTTTCTCACATTGAGGTCCTTCCTCCATTTGGAGTCTATTTTTGTGTGTGGTGTAAGGAAATGGTCCAGTTCCATTTCTCTGCATGTGGCTGTCCAATTTTCCCAACACCATTTGTTGAAGAGACTGTCTTTATTCCATTGGACATTCTTTGCTGATTTGTTGAAGATTAGTTGACCATAGAGTTGAGGGTCCATTTCTGGGCTCTCTATTCTGTTCCATTGATCTATGTGTCTGTTTTTGTGCCAGTACCATACTGTCTTGATGATGACAGCTTTGTAATAGAGCTTGAAGTCTGGAATTGTGATACCACCAACTTTGGCCTTTTTAGCTGGTGTTTTTTAAATTTTGTTTTCATTTCAAAAGAATCAACTTGACTTTTTTTTTCCTGTTTTTTATTTCATCTATTACTGCTCTGATGTTTATTTCCTTCTGCTAAATTTGGATATGTTTTTTTCTTTCTGTAGTTCCTCGAGATGTAAAATTAAGAAAGATTTGAAATCTTAAAAAAAAGATTTGAAATCTTTCTTCTTTTTAAATAAGTGTGTGCTGCTCTACAGTTATCTCTTAGTACTGCTTTTGCTACATCTTATATGCTTTGATATGTTGTGTTTTAATTTTTGTCTCGAGATATTTTATTTTCTCCTTTTTCATTCTTATAATAATCTTTATTAAATTTTATTATTGAAATAAAATTGATATATAACATTGTGTAAGTTTTATGTATACAACATAATGATTGAAATAAAATTGATATATAATATTGTGTAAGTTTTATGTGTACAACATAATGATTTGATTTATTTATATGTTGCAATATGATTAGTACCATAGAATTAGCCAACATCTTTTTTATGTTACATAATTATTTTTTTGGTGGTGGACACAAGTAAGATCTTATCTATTAGCAACTTTAAGGTTATAATACAATGCCATTGACTGTAATCATTATGCTGTGCATTAGCTTTGCTAGGATTTCTTTATCTACTGGTTTTCAGTTTTTACCCTTAAATAATTTGTCCCCAATCCTCCCACCCTGCCAGCCTTTAGTGATCTTATTTTACTCTTTTTCCTTGAGTTAAGCTTTCATAGATTCCAAATATACATGATACCATACAGTATTTGTCTTTCTGTTAACACATCTCAGCGTAATGCCCTCAAGCTTCATTCATGTTGTCACAAATGGTAGGTTTTCCATCTTTCTCATGGCTGTCTTAATATTCATATATATTTTTTATCCATTCATCTGTTGACAGACATTTAGGTTGTTTCCAAATCTTGGCTATTGTGAATAATATTGCAAAAATATAAGAGCATATTATCTTTTCAGACTCCCATTTTCATATTCTTTGGATGTATACCCAAGAGTGGAATTAATGGTAATTTTATTTTTTGGAGGAACCTCCATACTATTTTCCATTCCCATATATAATGTAAAAGTGTTCCTTTTTCTCCACATTTTCATCAACACTTTTTATATATTGTCTTCTTTTTTTAAAGATTATTTATTTATTTATTTGAGAGAGAGAGGGAGAGCATGAGTTGGGGGGAGGGGAAGAAGGAGAGAGAGAAGCAGACTCCCCAGTGAGCAGGGCGCTTGACACAGGGCTCAATCCCAGGACTCTGGGGTCATGACCTGAGCCGAAGGCAAATGCTTAACCAGCTGAACCACCAAGGGGCCCCTATTTCTTGTCTTTTCTATGGCAGCCATTCCATCAGATGTGGGGTGATGTCCTGTGTTGGTTGTGATTTGTATGTCTCTGATGATTAGTGATATTAAGCATCTTTTCATAAACCTGGAGGCCATCTAGATGTCTATTTTGGAAAATTATCTATTTAGCTTCTCTGCCCATTTTTAAATTGAATTGTTTCTCTGTTATGAGTTGTACTTTATATATTGTGGCTGTTACTCCTTGTCTGATATATGGTTTGAAAATATTTTTTCCAATCCCATAGACTGCCTTTTCATTTTTTCCATTGCTACTTTTGTTATACAGCTTTTTTGTTTGATATAGTTCCACTTTGTATATTTTGTTTGTGCTTTTGGTGCACACCAAAACTCATTGCCCAGTCCAATCTTAAGGAATTTATCTTCTACATTTTCTCCTAGGAGTGGTATAGGATCGGGTCTATGTTTAAGTTTTTCATCCATTTAAAGTTGATTTTTTAATTGAAGGATAATTAACATACAATATCATATTATTTTTAGGTATACAATATAATGTTTCAGCAATTCTATGCATTTCTCAGTACTTATCATAATAAATGTATTTAACTCCATCTATTTCACCCATTCCCCTAACCACCTCCCTTCTGCAAACCACCAGTTTGTTCTATATATTTAAGAATCTTGGATTTTTGGCTTTTTTCTTTGCTTGTTCATTCATTTTTTTTTCTTATATTCCATATGTGAGTGAAATTGTGGTATTTGTCTTTCTCTGACTTATTTCACACAGCATTATACCCTCTAGGTCCATTATGTTGTTGCAAACTGCAATATCTCATTTTCTTAAGGCTGAGCAATATCCATTGCATATGTATATCACATCTATATCTATTCATCTATGGATGGACCTTTGTGTTACATCTATATCTTGGTTATTGTAAAGAATGTTGCAATAACCATAAGGGTGAATGTACCTTTTTAAGTTAGTCTTTCTGTTTTCTTTGGGCAAATAGCCATAGTTGAATTAATTGATCATATGATAATTTTATTTATAATTTTTTGGGGGAACATCCATACTGTTTTTTCACAATGGCTATACCAATTTACATTACCACCAATTGTTTGGGTTCCTTACCAACACTTGTCATTTCTTGTCTTTTTGATTTTAAACATCCCGGCAGATATAAGGTGATCATCTCATTATGGTTTTGATTTGCATTTAACTGATTATTAGTGATGTTGAGCATCATTTCACGTGTTTGTTGGTCATCTCTGTGTCCTCTTTGGAAAAATGTATACTCAGGGTTTCTGCTTGTTTTTTAATTTGATATTTTTTTCTTGGTGTTGGCTTGTATAAGTTCTTTACGAATTTTGGATATTAACACATTATTGGATATATCATTACTGATATCATTTTCCCTTTAGGAGTTTGTCTTCTTTTTTGTTGGTGATATCCTTAGCTGTGCAAAAGCTTTTATTTTGATGTAGTCCTAAAAGTTTGATTTTGCTTTATTTTCCTTACCAGAAGAGTCATATATAGAAAAATGTTTAAGTGGCCAAAGACAAAGAGATTACTGCCTATGTTTTCTTCTAGGATTTTTATGTTTTCAGGTCTCACATTTAGATGTTTAACAAATTTTGATTTATATTTATGTATGATATGAGAAACAGGTCCAGTTTCATGAACATTTGAATGTAGCTGACCAGTTTTCCCAAGACCATTTGCTGAGTAAGACTGTCTTTTTAGCATGGTATATTCCTCCCTCCTCTCACAGATTAACTGTATAAACATACGTTTATTTCTGGACTCTCTTATTTCTTCCATTGATCTATGTGCCTGTTTTTTTGCCCCTATCATACTGTTTTAATTACTACAGCTTTGTTGTGTATCTTTCAATCTGGGATTGTGATACATCCAGCATTGTTCTTTTGTCTCAAGCTTTCATTGGCTATTCAGCATCTTATGTGGTTCTATACCGATTGTAATATTATTTGTTGTAGTTTAATGAACAATGCTGTTGGTATTTTGATAAGGATTGCATTGAATCTGTAGATTGCTTTGATAATGTGGCCATTTTAACAATAATACTTCTTATAATACATGAGCATGCATTATCCTTCGATTTGTTTGTGTTTTCAATTTCTTTCATCAGTGTTTTATAATTTTCAGATTACAGGTCTTTCACCTACTTGGTTATGTTTATCCTTGGGTATTTTATTATTTTTTAATGTAGTTATAAATGGGATTGTTTTCTTAATTTCTCTTTCTACTCTTTCATTATTAGTGTACAGAGATGAACTGATTTCTGGGTATTAATTTTATATCATGCCATTTTACTGAATTCACTTAGCAGTTCTAGCAGTTTTTTGGTGGAGTCTTTCAGGTTTTCTACATATAGTATCATGTCATCTGTAGAAAGAGAATTTTATTTCTTCCTGACTGATTGGGATGCCTCTTATTTATTTTTGTCTGATTGCTGTGGCTAGACTTATAGTGCTATGTTGAGTACAAGCTGTGAAAGTGGACATCCTTGTCGTGTTCCTGACTGTAGAAGAAAAGCTGTTTTTATCCATTTAAGGTGGTATTAGCTGTGGGTTTTTCATGTATAGCCTTTATTAGGTTGAAGTATGTTCCCTTTAAACCATTTTGTTGAAGGCTTTTATCATGAATGGATGTTGTAGTTTGTCAAATGCTTTTTCTGTCTGCTGAAAGGCTTTTATCCTTTCTCTAATGAGGGGATGTATTACATTGATTGACTTGTGAATATGAGACTAACCTTGTAACACAGGAATAGATCCCACTTGATTGTCATAAATAAGTTTTTAATGTATTGTTGGATCCTGTTTGCTAGTATTTTGTTGAAGGTTTTCTTTTTTTTTTTTTTTTGTTTTTACGAAATGTTTTTTTTTATTTTTTTTTATTTTTTTTTCCATTTTATTTATTTTTTCAGCGTAACAGTATTCATTCTTTTTGCACAACACCCAGTGCTCCATGCAAAACGTGCCCTCCCCATTACCCACCACCTGTTCCCCCAACCTCCCACCCCTGACCCTTCAAAACCCTCAGGTTGCCCCAATCTCCCACCCCTGACCCTTCAAAACCCTCAGGTTGTTTTTCAGAGTCCATAGTCTCTTATGGTTCGCCTCGCCTCCCCAATGTCCATAGCCCGCTCCCCCTCTCTCAATCCCACCTCCCCCCAGCAACCCCCAGTTTGTTTTGTGAGATTAAGAGTCATTTATGGTTTGTCTCCCTCCCAATCCCATCTTTAACATCTATTTTCATCAGGAATATTGGCCTACAGTTCTCTTTCAAAGTAGTGTATTTATCTGGTTTTGATATTAGGGTAATACCAGCCTCATAGAATGAATTTGTAAATTCCTTCCTTTTCTATTTTTTTGGAATAGTTTTAGAAGCACAGGTATTACCTTTCTGTAAATCTTTGGTAGATTTTGTATCCTGCCACATTACTGAATTGCTGTCTGCGTTCTAGTAGTTTGGGGGTGAAGATTTTTGGGTTTTCCATATAAAGTATCATGTCATCTGCAAAGAGAGAGTTTTACTTTTTCTTTGCCAATTTGAACACTTTTTATTTCTTTTTGTTGTCTGATTGTTGTTTCTAAGACTTCTAGTACTATGTTGAACAACAGTAGAAAGAGTGGGCATTCTTGTCCTGTTCCATCTCAAAGGGAAGACTGTCAGCTTTTCCCCATTGAGAAAGAAATTCACTGTGGGTTTTTCATAGATTTTATGAAATTGAGGGATGGTCCATCTATCCCTATACGTTGGAGAGTTTTAATCAGGAACAGATGGTGTATTTTGTCAAATGCTTTTCTGCATCAATTGAGAGGACCATGTGGTTCTTCTTTCTTCTCTTATTGATTTGTTCTATCACATTGATTGTTTTGCAAATGTTGGAACACACTTACATCCCAGGGATAAATCCCACCTGATCATGGGGGATAATATCTTTAGTGTACTGTTGGATCCTATTAGCTAAGATCTTGTTGATAATTTTGGCATCCATCTTCATCAGGGATATTGGCCTGAAATTCTCCTTTTTGAGGGGGTATTTCCCTGGTTTGGAGGTCCGGGTAATGCTGGCTTCATAGAAAAAGTCTGGAAGTATTCCTTCCCTTTCTATTTTTTGAAACAGCTTCAGGAGAATAGGTGTTATTTCTTCTTTGAATATTTGGCAGAATTCCCCAGGGAATCCATCAGGCCCGATGCTCTTGTTTCTTGGGAGGTTTTTGATCACTTCTTCAATCTCTTTACTAGATATCGGTCTATTCAGGTTGTCAATTTCTTCCTGTTTCATTCTTGGAAGTTTATAAGTCTCCAGGAATGCATCCATTTCTTCTAGGTTGCTTAACATATTGGCATAATTTCTGATGATTGTTTCTATTTCCTTGGTGTTAGTCATGATCTTTCCCCTTTCACTCATAATTTTATTAATTTGGGTCCTCTCTCTTTTCTTTTGGATTATTTTAGCCAGTGCTTTATCATTGATTCTTTCCAAAAACCAACTTCTAGTTCCGTTGATGTGTTCCATTTTAACTGTAGCTTTTATCTCATTGATCTCTGCTCTAATCTTGATTATTTCCCTTCTTTTGCATGGGGTTTGTTTAATTTGTTGTTGATTTTCCAGTTCTTTATGGTGTAAAGAGAGCTGAGGTATTCTGGATTTTTCAGTTTTTTTTTGAGTGAGGCTTGGATGGCTATGCATTCCCCCATTAGGACTGCCTTTGCTTTATCCCATATGTTTTGGACCAATGTGTTTTAATTCTCATTGGTTTCCATGAATTGTTTAAGTTCTTCTTTGATTTCCTGGTTGATCCAAACATTCTTAAGCAGGGTAGTCTTTAGCTTCCAAGTGTTTGAATCCCTTCCAAACTTTTTCTTGTGGTTGAGTTTCAGTTTCAAAGCATTGTGGTCTGAGAATATGTAGAGAATATGCAGGGAATAATCTCAATATTTTGGTATCAGTTGAGCCCTGATTTGTGACCCAGTATGTGGTCTATTCTGGAGAAAATTCCATGTGTGCTCGAGAAGAATGAGTATTCTGTTGTTTTAGGGTGGAATGTTCTGTATATATCTATGAGGTCCATCTGGTCCAATGTGTCATTCAAAGCCCTGTTTCTTTATTGATTTTCTGCTTAGATGATCTGTCTATTACTGAGAGTGGTCTGTTAAGATCCCCTACAATTAATTTATTAATATCAATATAACTATTTTGATTAACAGTTGGCTTATGTGGTTGGCTGCTCCATTTACTATAGCACCAGGAACCATAAGATACCTTGGAATAAACCTAACCAAAGAGGTAAAGGATCTGTACTTGAGGAACTACAGAACATTCATGAAATAAATTGAAGAAAACACAAAAAGATGGACAAGCATTCCATGGTCATGGATCGGAAGAATAAACATTGACATTTGACAGAGACATTGTTAAAATGTCTCTATTGCCCAGAGCAATCTATACTTTCAATGCCATCCCAATGAAAAATCCACCGGCATTTTTGAAAGTGCTGGAACAAAGAATCCTAAAATTTATATGGAACCAGGAAAGACTCCAAATTGCTCAGGAAATATGGAAAAACAAAAAACAAAGGTGGGGGTATCACTTCACCTGATTTCAAGCTTTACGACAAAGCTGTGATCACCAAGACAGCATGGTACTGACAAAAAATAGACACATAATCCAGTGGAACAGAGTATAGAGTCCCAGATATGGACCTGTAACACTATGGTCAAATAATCTTCGAAAAAGCAGGAAAAAATATCCAATGGAAAAAAGACAGTCTCTTCAATAAATGGTGCTGGGAAAATTGGACAGCTATGTGTAGAAGAATGAAACTTGACCATTCTCTTAAACCATACACAAAGATAAACTTAAGATGGTTAAAAGAACACAAAACCAAGGATCTCCACTGAGTGTGCTGGACCCTTAGGGTCCTGCCTCCTGTGCGGACTGAGCCCTCCCCAGGAGGGAGCTGGTTTGGTGGCATATGCTTGGAGGCTTTTGAGGAGTCCCAACCACTTCCTTCTCTGGAGTCCTTTACACCGACTCTGGGAGGTAACCATCTGGAGCCTGGCCTGGTGAGGGGTCCTATAAAAAAATGGTTAAAAGACCTCATTGTGAGGCAGGAACCTATCAGAATCCTAGAGGAGAACATAGGCAGAACCTCTTCGACATTGGCCACAGAGACTTCTTTCAAGACATGTCCCCAAAGGCAAAGAAAAACAAAGGCAAAAATGAACTTCTGGGAGTTCATCAAGATTAAAATTTTCTGCACAGCAAAGGAAACTGTCAACAAAACAAAGAGGCACCCCCAGAATGGGAGAAGATATTAACAAATGACAGTACAGACAAAGGGCTGATATCCAAGATCTATAAAGAACTCCTCAAACTCAACACCCAAATAAACCAGATAATCATGTCAAAAAATGGGCATAATACATGAACAGACACTTCTGCAATGAAGACATACAACTTGCTAGCAGACACATGAAAAAAAAATGCTCATCATCATTAGCCATCGGGGAAATTCAAATAAAAAACACACTGAGGTACAACCTTACACCTTAGAATGTCAAAAACAAACAAGACAAGAAGCAATAAATGTTGGAGAGGATGGAGAGAAAGGAGAATCCGCTTACACTGTTGGTGGGAATGCACGTTGGTGAAGCCACTTTGGAAAGCAGTGTGCAGATTCCTTTAGAAATTAAAAATAGAGCTACTCTATAACCCTGCAATTGCACTACTGGGTATTTACCCCAAAGATGCAGATGAAGTGAAAAGAAGGGCCATATGTACCAGGGCCAGTGTTCATAGCAGCAATGCACACAATCGCCAAACTGTGGAAAGAGCCAATATGCTAATCAACAGATGAATGTATAAAGAAGTTATGGTCCATGTATACAGTGGAATATTATGCCTCCTTCAAAAAGGATGAATACACAAATTTGTATCAGCGTGGACAGGACTGGAAGAGATTATGCTTAGTGAAACAAGTCAAGCAGAGAGAGTCAATTATCATATGGTTTCATTTACTTGTGGAGCATAAGGAATAACAAGGTGGACATTCGGGGAAGGAAAAGAAAAGTGAATTGGGGGAAACTGGAGGGGGAGATGAAGCATGAGAGACTGTGGACTCAGAAAAAAACTGAGGGTTTTGGAAGGGAGGAGTTGGGGGGAATGGGTGAGCCTGATGGTGGGTATTAAGGACGACATGTATTGTATGGAGCACTGGGTGTGGGGTATAAACAATGACTCTTGGAATGCTGAAAAAACAAAATTAAATTGCAAAAAAATAAATCTTTGGTAGAATTTGCCTGTGAAGCCCTCTGGCCCTGGACTTCTGGTTTTTTTTGGATTTTCTGATTACTTACTCAATTATTTTGCTGGTTATCAGTGTGTTCAAAATTTCTATTTCTTCCTTTTTCAGTTTTGGTAGTGTATATGTTTCTAGGAATTTATCCATTTCTTAGATGGATTGGTTGTCCAATTCTTTAAAATATTATTTATTTATTTGAGAGAGAGAGAGAGACAGAGAGAGATCACAAATAGGCAGAGCAGCAGGCAGGGGGTGGGGGAGTGGGGTGGGGGCAGGGAAGCAGGCTCCCCGCTGAGCAGAGAGCCCAATTCGGGCTCAATCCCAGGACCCTGAGATCATGATGAAAGCCAAAGGCAGAGGCTGAACCCACTGAGCCTCCCAGGTGCCCGTGGTTGTCCAATTTGATGGCATATAGTTTTTCACAATATTCTCTTATAACCCTTTGTATTTCTGTGGCATTGTTAGTTATTTCCTGTCCTTTGTTTCTCATCTTATTTGGGTCATTACCTTTTTTTCTTGACCGGGTCTGGCTAGAAATGTATCCATTTTGTTTATCTTTTTAAAGAAGCAGCTCCTGGTTTTATCCCTCTGTTCTTTTTTCTTGTCTCTGTTTCATTTATTTCTGTTCTTATCTTTATTTCTTTCCTTCTGCTGGGTTTGTTTTTTCTTCATTCTTCTTTTTCTAGCCTCTTCAGGTGTAAGGTTAGGTTGTTTATTGAAGATTTTTCTTGCTTCTTGAGGTAAGCATGTATTGCTATAATCGTCCCTCTTAGGACAGCTTTTACTTTATCCCAAGCATTTTGGATCATTGTGTTTTGATTTTCATTTGTCTTTACTTATTTTTTAAAATTTCCTCTTTGTTTCTTGGTTGACTCCTTCATTTTTTAGTAGCATGTTATAAATAAATATTTATTTATGTTATAAATAACATGCTACTAAAATAACATGCTAATTCCTTTTTTTAAATAAACGGGGTGGGGGAGATGGTTATTTATTTATTTATTTATTTGACAGATAGAGATCACAAGTAGGGAGAGAGGCAGACAGAGAGAGAGAGAGAGAGGAGGAAGCAGGCTCCCTGCCAAGCAGAGAGCCCGATGCGGGGCTCGATCCCAGGACCCTGGGATCATGACCTGAGCGAAAGGCAGAGGCTTTAACCCACTGAGCCACCCAGGCACCCCAATAACATGCTAATTCCTATTTAATTATACATGCTCCCATGTATTTCTGTCTTTCCAGATTTTGTCTTGTGATTAATTTTTAGTTTCATATTGTGATTCAAAAAGATACATGATAGGATTTCAGTCTTTAATTTATTGAGACTTGCTTTGTGTCCATGCATACTTGAAAGGAATGTGTATCCTGCTCTTGGGGAATACAATGTTCTGAATTTTTCTGTTAGGTCTATCTGTTCAATATATCATTCAAAGCCAAAT
Organism: Meles meles; assembly: GCF_922984935.1. Lineage (NCBI taxonomy): Eukaryota > Metazoa > Chordata > Mammalia > Carnivora > Mustelidae > Meles > Meles meles. Next base: position 53,799,098 of record NC_060087.1, read on the forward strand.
TTCCTTGTTGATTTTCTGCCTGGATGATCTCTCCATTGATATAAGTGGGGTCATAAAATCCTGTACTGATAGTATTTCTGAGAATTTCTTCCTACATATCTGCAAATAGTTGCTTTATGTATCCAGGTACTCACATGTTCAATGCATATTTACAATTGTTATATCCTCTTACTGTATTGTTCCCTTTATCATTGTATAGTGTCTTTTTGTGTCTCTTGTTATAGACTTTGTGTTAAAGTGTATTTTGTGCAATGTAAGTATTGTTACCCCTTCTTTCTTTTCACTGCCATTTGCATGGTCCTTTCCCTTCCCTTTCAATCTGTGTTTGTCTTTAGGTCTGAAGTGAGTCTCTTATAGGTGCATATACATGGCTTTTGTTTTTATCTATTCTATCTTTTGATTGGTACATTTATTCCATTTACATTTAAAGTAATTACTGATAGGTATGTTCTCACTGTCATTTTGTTATTTGATTTCTGGCATTTTTTGTAATTCTTCTCTTTTCTTTTTTCTTCTGTTGCTCTCTTCCTTGTGCTTTATGGTTTTCATTAGTGCCATGCTTGGATTCTTTTCTCTTTATTTTTTATATAGCATGTGTTTCTGATTTGTGGTTACCATTATAGTCATATATAATTGCTTATGCATTTTGAACTCATCTTGTTGCTTTTAAAATTATCTCTTTATCATTACTTTTTTTCCTATTTAATTATTATGTGTCTTTTTTCAGGTGTTTATTTTTATGTTCAGTTAGCCAATATATAGTAGTACATTCTTAGTTTTTGGTGTAGTGTTCAATGATTCATTCGTTGCATATAATATCCAGTGCTCATCACCACATGTGCCCTCCTTAATACCCATCTCCTGGTTACTCCATCCCCAACCCACCTCCCTTCTATAACTCTCAGTTTGTTTCCTGGAGTGCAGAGTCTCTCACGGTTTGTCTCCCTCTCTGATTTCTTCCCATTCAGTTTTCCTCCACCCTGTCCCCTTTGTCCTCTGCGTTACTCCTTATGTTCCACCTATGACTGAAACATGATAATTGTCTTTCTCTGCTTCATTTAGATGTCTTGAGTTCATTTTGTTGGGTCTGTCTGTGCTTCTGGCATCTCTGTGTCTGTATCCTTCCTCTTCAGCTATCATTTCTTCAAATAATTTTTCTGCCCCTTTCTTTCTCTCTTCTTTACTGGGATCCCTTCAATGTTAGTTATGCTTCATGATGTTGCTGAGATCTCTTAACCTCTTATCATTCTTTATTATTCTTTTTTCCCCCTTTTGCCATCCTTCTTGGTTGCTTTCCATTACCCTCTATCCTAGGGAGCTGATCCACTCTCCCACCTCTTCTAATCTGCTATTGATTTCCTCTAGTATATATTTTTTTATTTCAGTAACTATATTTTTCATCTCTGACTGCCTCTCTTTTATATTTTCTATCTCTTTCTTGAAGGTATCACTGAGATCCTCTTATCTTTATTCAGGTCCAGTGAGTATAATTATGACTATAAAAGTAAATAGTAAAAAACTAAATGGTAAAAAAGTCTTTAGGGTAAATACCCAGTAGTGCAATTGCTGGGTCATAGGGTAGTTCTATTTTCAACATTTTGAGGAACCTCCATGCTGTTTTCCAGAGTGGTTGCACCAGCTTGCATTCCCACCAACAGTGGAGGAGGGTTCCCCTTTCTCCACATCCTCTCCAGCATCTGTCATTTCCTGACTTGTTAATTTTAGCCATTCTGACTGGTGTGAGGTGATATCTCATTGTGGTTTTGATTTGTATTTCCCTGATGCCGAGTGACGTGGAGCACTTTTTCATGTGTCTGTTGGCCATCTGGATGTCTTCTTTGCAGAAATGTCTGTTCATGTCCAAAAGTAAATTTTTCTCTGGATATATTACTTAGATTAGATTAGATTACATTAGATTCAGATGTAGTGCTCAGTAATTCATCAGTTGCATATAACATCTCATGCTCATCACTTCATATAACCTTAATACCAATCACCCAAAAACCTAATCCCCCCTTTCCTCTCCCCTCCAGTGACCCTCAGTTGTTGCCTATAGTTAGGAGTCTTCCATGGTTTTTCTCCCTCTCTGATGATTTCCCATTCAGTTTTCCTTCCCTTCACCTATGATCCTCTGTCTCTTATATTCCACAAATGAGTGAAACCATATGATAATTGTCTTTCTCTGACTGACTTATTTCACTCAGCATAATACCCTCCAGTTCTATCCACATCAATGTAAATCGTTAAGTATTCATCCTTTCAGATGCCTGAGTAATATTCATATCTATCTATCTATCTATCTATCTATCTATCTATCTATCTATCTCACATCTTCTTTATCTAGTTTTCTGTTGATAGACATCTCAGCTATTTACCTGGTTTGGTTATTGTGTATATTGCTACTATAAACATTGGGGTGCAGGTGCCCCTTCAGATCACATTTGTGTATTTGTGATAAATACCTAGTAGTGCAGTTGGTTCTTGAGGAAACTCCATACTATTTGATGGAGTGGTTTTACCAGCTTGCATTCCTACAAACAGTGTAAAAGTGTTCCTCTTTCTCTATATCCTCAAGAACATTTGATATTCTCTGTCTTGTTATTTTTAGCCATTTTATCTGGTGGGATGTGGAATCTCATTGGAGTTTTGATTAATATTTCCCTGATGACAAGTGATGTGGGACATTTTTTCATATGTCTGTTGGCCATTTGTATGCCTTCTTTAGAAAATGATTGTTCATGTCTTCTGCCCATTTCTTGACTGGATTCATTTTCAGTGTTGAGTTTGATACTTTTTTTTAATAGATTTTGGATACTAACCCTTTATTTAATATGTCATTTACAAATATCTTCTCCCATTACATGGGTTGCCTTTTAGATTTGTTGACTATTTCCTTTGCTATGCAGAAGCTTGACATCTTAAAGTTCCAGAAGTTCATTTTTGCTTTTGTTTTCCTTGCTTTTGGAGATGTGTCTAGGAAGAAGTTGCTGTGGTCAAGGTCAAAGAGATTGCTGCCTGTGTTTTCCTCTGGGATTTTGATGGATTCTGTCTCACATTTACATTTATGTCTTTCATCTATTTTAAGTTTATCTTTGTGTAAGGTGGAAGAAAATGGCCCATTTTCCCTCTGCATGTGGCTGTCCAATTTTCCCAAAACCATTTGTTGAAGAGACTGTCCTTTTTCCATTGGATATTCTTTCCTGCTTTGTCAAAGATTAGTTGAGGATAGATCTGAGGGTCCATTTTGGGGTCCTCTATTCTATTCCGTTGATCTATGTGTCTGTTTATGTGTCAGTACCATACTGTTGAAATGATTACAGTTTTCTAATACAGCATAAAGTCACACATTGTTATGCCACCAGCTTTGGTTTTCCTTTTCAATATTCCTCTGGCTATTTGGGGTCCTTCTGGTTCTATACAAATTTTAGAATTATTGGTTTCAGCTCTGTGAAAAATGTTAGTGGTATTTTTTTTTTTTTTTTACTTTCTGTTAGTGGTATTTTGATAAGGATTGCTATGGAAGTATCAATTTCTCTGGGCATAATAGACATTTTTACAATATTTATTCTTCCAATCCATGAGCATGGAATGCTTTTCCATCTCTTTGTTTCTTCCTTAATTTCATTCATAAGTGTTCTATAGTTTTTGGAGTACAGATCCAAAAACTTTTTGGTTTGACTTATTCTAGGTATCTTATGGTTTTTTTGGTCCAGTTATAAATGGTATTGATTCCTTAATTTTTCTTTCAGTGTTAGTGTATAGAAATGCAACTGATTTCTGTGCATTGATTTTATATCATGCCACATTGCTGAATTGCTTTATGAGTTCTAGCAATTTTGGGGTGGAGTATTTGGGTCTTCCACATAAAGTATTATGTCTTCTGCAAAGAATGAGAGATTGGTTTCTTCTTTGCCAATTTGAATGCCTTTTATTTCTTTTTGTTGTCTGATCGCTGAGGCTAAGGCTTCTAGCACTATGTTAAACAGCAGTGGGGAGAGTGGGCATCCCTGCCATGTTCCTGACCTTAGGGGAAAAGCTCTCAGTTTTTCCCCATGGAGAACGATATTCACTGTGGGTTTTTCATAGACGTCTTTTATGATATTGATATGTTGCCTCTATCCCTACACTATGGAGACTGCACTTTCAATCTGGAGGTGATTTTATGTCTGTAATGACTCGATTACAGACCACATATGGATGGGTATTCTTTTTTGCACATTTTATTTTATTTTTTCAGTACTGCTTTTTTATGCAATCTGATACCAGCCCTGTGCCTTTGATTGAAGCATTTAGTTCATTTACATTCAGAGTAACTATTGAAAGATATGAATTTAGTGCCCTTGTATTACCTGTAAAGTTCCTGTTTCTGTAGATTGTCTGTTTCTGCCACTGTAGGTTAAGGAATTCTTGCCTCAAGCTGCTTTCAGGATTTTCTCTTTATCTCTGAAAGTTGCAAGCTTCTATATTATATGTCAGGGTGTTAATATACATTTATTGATTTTGAGGGGGTATTTTTCTACCTCCTGGACTTGAATGCCACTTTCCTTCCCCAGATTAAGGAAGTTCTCAGGTAGGCTTTGCTCATATATACTTTCTGGCCCTCTTTATCTTTCCTCTGGGACCCCAATAATTCTAATGTTGTTTCACTTTAAGGTATTTGTGATTTCTTGAATGCACCCATAATGGCCCATTAGTTGTTTTCCTCAGCTTCCCTCCTTTCCATCATCTTGTCTTCTATGTCACTGACTTTCTTCTGTCTTATTTACCCTATCTCTTAAAGCATCGATTTTAGGCTGCATCTCAGTTAAAGCATTTTTAATTTTGGCCTGAGTAGCTCTCATCTCTGCACTATGAGATTCTCTAGTGTCTTTATGCTTTTTTTCAAGCCCAGCTATTAACACTGTAATTGTTATCTTGAATTCCAGCTCTTTCATATCGATATTGATTAGATCTGTGGCAGAGAGTTATTACCTCTTTTTGTTGTGAATTCCTGTTTGTAATCATTTTGCCCAGAGAAGAATGGGTGAGCCAGTGAGCAGAATAAAAATATCAACCAGGACCCAAGCAAAATACATACTAGACAAATCTAAAGATATCAGAAACCAAAAATGAAAAGAAAAAGAAAGGGGAAAAGGAGAGAATATAATCTCCCAAGGTAGCCAAACAAGGGGATCCACTTGGTCCTAAGTTTATTTTAGTATGTTTGTTAGAAAACACTTTATCCCAAAATTGTAAAGAAAACTATACATAATGTGCTGCTGGATCCTGTTTGCTAGGATCTTGTTGAGAATCTTTGCATCCATATTCATCAGTGATATTGGTCTGAATTTCTCCTTTTTGGTAGGGTCTTTGCCTGGTTTGGGGATCAGGGTAATGCTGGCTTCATAAAAAGAGTCTGGAAGTTTTCCTTCTGCTTCAATTTTTTGGAACAGCTTCAGGAGAATTGGTGTTATTTCTTCTTTGAAAGTTTGGTAGAATTCCCCAGGGGATCCGTCAGGTCCTGGGCTCTTGTTTTTTGGGAGGTTTTTGATCACTGCTTCAATCTCGTTACTAGATATCGGTCTATTCATGTTGTCAATTTCTTCCTGGTTCAAATTTGGGAGTTTATAGTTTTCCAGGAATGCATCCATTTCATCTAGGTTGCTTAGCTTATTGGCATATAACTGTTGGTAATAATTTCTGATGATTGTTTCTATTTCTTTGGTGTTAGTTGTGATCTCTCCCTTTTCATTCATAATTTTATTAATTTGGGCTTTCTCTCTTTTCTTTTGGATTAGTGTGGCCAATGGTTTATCGATCTTATTGATTCTTTCAAAAAACCAGCTTCTAGTTTCATTGATATGTTCTACTGTATCTCTCGTTTCTACCTCATTGATCTCTGCTCTAATCTTGATTATTTCCCTTCTTGCGTGTGGAGTTGGTTTGATTTGTTGTTGATTCTCCAGGTCTTTAAGGTGTAGAGACAGCTGGTGTATTCTGGATTTTTCTATTTTTTTGAGGGAGGCTTGGATGGCTATGTATTTCCCCCATAGAACCGCCTTTGCTGTATCCCATAGGTTTTGGACCGAAGTGTCTTCATTCTCATTGGTTTCCATGAATTGTTTAAGTTCATCTTTGATCTCCTGGTTGATCCAAGCATTCTTAAGCAAGGTGATCTTTAGCTTCCAGGGGTTTGAGTTCCTTCTGAACTTTTCCTTGTGACTGAGTTCCAGTTTCAAAGCATTGTGATCTGAGAATATGCAGGGAATAATGTCAGTCTTTTGGTATCAGTTGAGTCCTGCTTTGTGACCCAGTATGTGGTCTATTCTGGAGAAGGTTCCATGCGTACTTGAGAAGAATGAGTATTCTTTGTTTTAGGGTGGAATGTTCTGTATATGTTGATGAGGTTCATCTGGTCCAATATTTCATTCAATGCTCTTATTTCTTTATTAATTTTCTGCTTCGATGATCTGTCTATTTCTGAGAGAGGCGTATTAAGATCTCCTACTATTATTGTATTCATATCAATATGACTCTTTATCTTGATTAATAGTTTTCTTATGTAATTGGGTGCTCCCACATTGGGGGCATAGATTTTCACAATTGTTTGATCATCTTGGTGGATAGTCCCTTTAAGAATTATGTAGTGTCCTTCTGTATCTCTGACTAGTCTTTAGTTTAAAATCTAATTTATCTGATATGAGAATCGCTACCCCGGCTTTCTTTTGAGGCCCATTGGCATGAAAGATGCTTCTCCATCCCTTCACTTTCAGTCTGGGTGTATCCTTAGGTTCAAAATGGGTCTCTTGTAGACAACATATGGATGGGTCTTGCCATTTTATCCAATCTGCAACCCTGTGTTGTTTTATGGGCACATTTAGGCCATTCACATTGAGAGTGATTATTGAGAGATAGGTTTTTATTGACATCGTGTTGCCTTTGAAGTCTTTCTGTCTGTAGATTGTTTCTATATTTCTGTTCAATGATATTCTTAGGATTTTTTCTCTTTTATAGGACCCCCCCTTAATATTTCCTGCAGTGTCGGCTTGGGGGTTGCATAGTCTTTCAAGTCTTGCCGGTCTTGGAAACTCTTTTTTTTTTATTAGTTATTATTTTATTAAACTTACATTTCTTAATTATTTGGTCACTGGAATATTAACTCTTTTATATTTATTTTTATTTGTTTATTTACAGCATAACAGTGTTCATTGTTTTGGCATCACACCCAGTGCTCCATGCAGTACGTGCCCTCCCTATTACCCACCACCTGGTTCCTCAACCTCCCACCCCCCCACCTCCCTGCCACCCATTCATAACCCTCTGGTTGTTTTTCAGAGTCCGTAGTCTCTCATGGTTCATCTCCCCTTCCAGTTTCCCTCAACTCCCTCTCCTCTCCATCTCCCCATGTCCTCCATGTTATTTGTTATGCTCCACAAATAAGTGAGACCATATGATACTTGACTCTCTCTGCTTGACTTATTTCGCTCAGCATAATTTCTTCCAGTCCCGTCCATGTTGCTACAAAAGTTGGGTATTCGTCCTTTCTGATGGAGGCATAATACTCCATAGTGTATATGGACCACATCTTCCTTATCCATTCATCCGTTGAAGGGCATCTTGGTTCTTTCCACAGTTTGGCGACCGTAGCCATTGCTGCAATAAACATTGGGGTACAGATGGCCCTTCTTTTCACTACATCTGTATCTTTGGGGTAAATACCCAGCAGTGCAATTGCAGGGTCATAGGGAAGCTCTATTTTTAATTTCTTCAGGAATCTCCACACTGTTCTCCAAAGTGGCTGCACTAACTTGCATTCCCACCAACAGTGTCAGAGGGTTCCCCTTTCTCCACATCCTCTCCAACACACGTTGTTTCCTGTCTTGCTAATTTTGGCCATTCTAACTGGTGTTAGGTGGTATCTCAATGTTGTTTTAATTTGAATCTCCCTGATGGCTAGTGATGATGAACATTTTTTCATGTGTCTGATAGCCATTTGTATGTCTTCATTGGAGAAGTGTCTGTTCATATCTTCTGCCCATTTTTTGATATGATTATCTGTTTTGTGTGTGTTGAGTTTGAGAAGTTCTTTATAGATCCTGGATATCAACCTTTTGTCTGTACTGTCATTTGCAAATATCTTCTCCCATTCCGTGGGTTGCCTCTTTGTTTTCTTGACTGTTTCCTTTGCTGTGCAGAAGCTTTTGATCTTGATGAAGTCCCAAAAGTTCATTTTTGCTTTTGTTTCCTTGGCCTTTGGAGACATATCTTGAAAGAAGTTGCTGTGGCTGATATCGAAGAGGTTACTGCCTATGTTCTCCTCTAGGATTCTGATGGACTCCTGCCTCATGTTGAGGTCTTTTATCCATTTCGAGTTTATCTTTGTGTACGGTGTAAGAGAATGGTCGAGTTTCATTCTTCTACATATCGCTGTCCAGTTTTCCCAGCACCATTTATTGAAGAGACTGTCTTTTTTCCATTGAATATTTTTTCCTGTTTTGTCGAAGATTATTTCACCATAGAGTTGAGGGTCCATATCTGGGCTCTCCACTCTGTTCCACTGGTCTATGTGTCTGTTTTTATGCCAGTACCACACTGTCTTGGTGATCACAGCTTTGTAGTAAAGCTTGAAATCGGGTAACGTGATGCCGCCAGTTTTGTTTTTGTTTTTCAATATTTCCTTAGCAATTCGGGGTCTCTTCTGGCTCCATACAAATTTTAGGATTATTTGCTCCAGCTCTTTGAAAAATATCGGTGGAATTTTGATCGGAATGGCATTAAAAGTATAGATTGCTCTAGGCAGTATAGACATTTTAACAATGTTTATTCTTCCAATCCAAGAGCATGGAACAGGCTTCCATCTTTTTGTGTCTTCTTCAATTTCTTTCATGAGTGTTCTGTAGTTCCTCGAGTACAGGTCCTTTACTTCTTTGGTTAGGTTTATGCCCAGGTATCTTATGGTTTTTGGTGCTATAGTAAATGGAATCGATTCTCTAATTTCCCTTTCTGTATTTTCATTGTTAGTGTATAAGAAAGCCACTGATTTCTGTACATTGACTTTGTATCCTGCCACGTTACTGAATTGCTGTATGAGTTCTAGTAGTTTGGGGGTGGAGTCTTTGGGGTTTTCCATATAAAGAATCATGTCATCTGCGAAGAGAGAGAGTTTGACTTCTTCCTTGCCAATTTGGATACCTTTTATTTCTCTTTGTTGTCTGATTGCCGTTGCTAGAACTTCTAATACTATGTTGAACAAGAGTGGTGAGAGTGGGCATCCTTGTCGTGTTCCTGATCTCAACGGGAAGGCTGCAAGCTTTTTCCCATTGAAGATGATATTTGCTGTGGGTCTTTCATAGATAGATTTTATGAAGTTCAGGAATGTTCCCTCTATCCCTATACTTTGAAGCGTTTTCATCAGGAACGGATGCTGGATTTTGTCAAATGCTTTTTCTGCATCAATTGAGAGGACCATGTGGTTCTTCTCTCTTCTCTTATTGATGTGTTCTATCACACTGATTGATTTGCGAATGTTGAACCAACCTTGCAACCCAGGGATGAATCCCACCTGGTCATGGTGGATAATCTTTTTAATGTGCTGCTGGATCCTGTTTGCTAGGATCTTGTTGAGAATCTTTGCATCCATATTCATCAGTGATATTGGTCTGAAATCCTCCTTTTTGGTAGGGTCTTTGCCTGGTTTGGGGATCAGGGTAATGCTGGCTTCATAAAAAGAGTCTGGAAGTTTTCCTTCTGCTTCAATTTTTTGGAACAGCTTCAGGAGAATTGGTGTTATTTCTTCTTTGAAAGTTTGGTAGAATTCCCCAGGGGATCCATCAGGTCCTGGGCTCTTGTTTTTTGGGAGGTTTTTGATCACTGCTTCAATCTCATTACTAGATATCGGTCTATTCAGGTTGTCAATTTCTTCCTGGTTCAATTTTGGGAGTTTGTAGCTTTCCAGGAATGCATCCATTTCATCTAGGTTGCTTAGCTTATTGGCATATAACTGTTGGTAATAATTTCTGATGATTGTTTCTATTTCCTTGGTGTTAGTTGTGATCTCTCCCTTTTCATTCATAATTTTATTAATTTGGGCTTTCTCTCTTTTCTTTTGGATTAGTGTGGCCAATGGTTTATCGATCTTATTGATTCTTTCAAAAAACCAGCTTCTAGTTTCATTGATACGTTCTACTGTATCTCTCGTTTCTACCTCATTGATCTCTGCTCTAATCTTGATTATTTCCCTTCTTGCATGTGGAGTTGGTTTGATTTGTTGTTGATTCTCCAGTTGTTTAAGGTGTAGAGACAGCTGGTGTATTCTCGATTTTTCAATGTTTTTGAGGGAGGCTGGGATGGCTATGTATTTCCCCCTTAGAACCGCCTTTGCTGTATCCCATAGGTTTTGGACCGAGGTGTCTTCATTCTCATTGGTTTCCATGAATTGTTTAAGTTCGTCTTTGATCTCCTGGTTGATCCAAGCATTCTTAAGCAAGGTGGTCTTTAGCTTCCAGGTGTTTGAGTTCCTTCTGAACTTTTCCTTGTGATTGAGCTCCAGTTTCAAAGCATTGTGATCGGAGAATATGCAGGGAATAATGTCAGTCTTTTGGTATTGGTTGAGTCCTGCTTTGTGACCCAGTATGTGGTCTATTCTGGAGAAGGTTCCATGTGCACTTGAGAAGAATGAATATTCTGTTGTTTTAGGGTGGAATGTTCTGTATACGTCGATGAGGTCCATCTGGTCCAATGTTTCATTCAATGCTCTTATTTCTTTATTAATTTTCTGCTTCGATGATCTGTCTATTTCTGAGAGAGGCGTATTAAGATCTCCTACTATTATTGTATTCGTATCAATATGACTCTTTATCTTGATTAATAGTTTTCTTATGTAATTGGGTGCTCCCATATTGGGGGCATAGATATTCTCAATTGTTAGATCGTCTTGGCGGATAGTCCCTTTAAGAATTATGTAGTGTCCTTCTGTATCTCTGACTATAGTCTTTAGTTTAAAATCTAATTTATCTGATATGAGAATCGCTACTCCGGCCTTCTTTTGAGGCCCATTGGCATGCAAGATGCTTCTCCATCCCTTCACTTTCAGTCTGGGTGTATCCTTAGCAATATGACTCTTTATCTTGATTAATAGTTTTCTTATGTCGTTGGGTGCTCCCATATTGGGGGCATAGATATTCACAATTTTTAGATCATCTTGGTGGATAGTCCCTTTAAGAATTATGTAGTGTTGGGGCACCTGGGTGGCTTAGTGGGTTAAAGCCTCTGCCTTTCACTCAAGTCATGATCCCAGGGTCCTGGGATCGAGTCCCACATCGGGCTCTCCGCTTGGCAGGGAGCCTGCTTCCTCCTCTCTCTCTCTCTGCCTGCCTCTCTGCCTACTTGTGATCTCTGTCTGTCAAATAAATAAAATGTTTTTTAAAAAAAAGAATTAGGGGCGCCTGGTGGCTCAGTGGGTTAAGCCACTGCCTTTGGCTCGGGTCATGATCTCAGGGTCCTGGGATTGAGTCCCGCATCGGGCTCTCTGCTCAGCAGGGAGCCTGCTTCCCTCTCTCTCTCTCTCTCTGCCTGCCTCTCTATCTACTTGTGATCTCTCTCTGTCAAATAAATAAATAAAATATTAAAAAAAAGAATTATGTAGTGTCCTTCTGTATCTCTGACTAGAGTCTTTAGTTTAAAATCTACTTTATCTGATATGAGAATCGCTACCCCGGCCTTCTTTTGAGGCCCATTGGCATGAAAGATGCTTCTCCATCCCTTCACTTTCAGTCTGGGTGTATCCTTAGGTTCAAAATGGGTCTCTTGTAGACAACGTATGGATGGGTCCTGTCGTTTTATCCAATACAGCCCTGTGTCATTTTATGGGCACATTTAGGCCATTCACATTGAGATTGATTATTGAGAGATAGGTTTTTATTGACATCGTGTTAACTTTGAAGTCTTTCTGTCTATAGATTGTTTCTATATTTCTGTTCAATGATATTCTTAGGATTTTTTCTCTCTTTTTTTTAATTAATTAATTTATTTTTATTTGCTTATTTACAGCATAACAGTGTTCATTGTTTTGGCATCACACCCAGTGCTCCATGCAGTACGTGCCCTCCCTATTACCCACCACCTGGTTCCTCAACCTCCCACCCCACCCCACCCCCTCCCACCGCCCCTTCATAACCCTCTGGTTGTTTTTCAGAGTCCATAGTCTCTCATGGTTCATCTCCCCTTCCAGTTTCCCTCAACTCCCTCTACTCTCCATCTCCCCATGTCCTCCATGTTATTCGTTATGCTCCACAAATAAGGGAGACCATATGATACTTGACTCTCTCTGCTTGACTTATTTCGCTCAGCATAATTTCTTCCAGTCCTGTCCATGTTGCTACAAAAGTTGGGTATTCGTCCTTTCTGATGGAGGCATAATACTCCATTGTGTATATGGACCACATCTTCCTTATCCATTCATCCGTTGAAGGGCATCTTGGTTCTTTCCACAGTTTGGCGACCGTAGCCATTGCTGCAATAAACATTGGGGTACAAATGGCCCTTCTTTTCACTACATCTGTATCTTTGGGGTAAATACCCAGCAGTGCAATTGCAGGGTCATAGGGAAGCTCTATTTTTAATTTCTTCAGGAATCTCCACACTGTTCTCCAAAGTGGCTGCACTAACTTGCATTCCCACCAACAGTGTAAGAGGGTTCCCCTTTCTCCACATCCTCTCCAGCACACGTTGTTTCCTGTCTTGCTAATTTTGGCCATTCTAACTGGTGTTAGGTGGTATCTCAATGTTGTTTTAATTTGAATCTCCCTGATGGCTAGTGATGATGAACATTTTTTCATGTGTCTGATAGCCATTTGTATGTCTTCATTGGAGAAGTGTCTGTTCATATCTTCTGCCCATTTTTTGATATGATTATCTCTTTTGTGTGTGTTGAGTTTGAGAAGTTCTTTGTAGATCCTGGATATCAACCTTTTGTCTGTACTGTCATTTACAAATATCTTCTCCCATTCCGTGGGTTGCCTCTTTGTTTTCTTGACTGTTTCCTTTGCTGTGCAGAAGCTTATGATCTTGATGAAGTCCCAAAAGTTCATTTTTGCTTTTGTTTCCTTGGCCTTTGGAGACTTATCTTGAAAGAAGTTGCTGTGGCTGATATCGAAGAGGTTACTGCCTATGTTCTCCTCTAGGATTCTGATAGATTCCTGTCTCACGTTGAGGTCTTTTATCCATTTCGAGTTTATCTTTGTGAACGGTGTAAGAGAATGGTCGAGTTTCATTCTTCTACATATCGCTGTCCAGTTTTCCCAGCACCATTTATTGAAGAGACTGTCTTTTTTCCATTGAATATTTTTTCCTGTTTTGTCGAAGATTATTTGACCATAGAGTTGAGGGTCCATATCTGGGCTCTCCACTCTGTTCCACTGGTCTATGTGTCTGTTTTTATGCCAGTACCACACTGTCTTGGTGATCACAGCTTTGTAGTAAAGCTTGAAATCGGGTAACGTGATGCCGCCAGTTTTGTTTTTGTTTTTCAACATTTCCTTAGCAATTCGGGGTCTCTTCTGACTCCATACAAATTTTAGGATTATTTGCTCCAGCTCTTTGAAAAATATCGGTGGAATTTTGATCACAATGGCATTAAAAGTATAGATTGCTCTAGGCAGTATAGACATTTTAACAATGTTTATTCTTCCAATCCAAGAGCATGGAACAGGCTTCCATCTTTTTGTGTCTTCTTCAATTTCTTTCATGAGTGTTCTGTAGTTCCTCGAGTACAGGTCCTTTACTTCTTTGGTTAGGTTTATGCCCAGGTATCTTATGGTTCTTGGTGCTATAGTAAATGGAATCGATTCTCTAATTTCCCTTTCTGTATTTTCATTGTTAGTGTATAAGAAAGCCACTGATTTCTGTACATTGACTTTGTATCCTGCCACGTTACTGAATTGCTGTATGAGTTCTAGTAGTTTGGGGGTGGAGTCTTTGGGGTTTTCCATATAAAGAATCATGTCATCTGCGAAGAGAGAGAGTTTGACTTCTTCCTTGCCAATTTGGATACCTTTTATTTCTCTTTGTTGTCTGATTGCCATTGCTAGAACTTCTAATACTATGTTGAACAACAGTGGTGAGAGTGGGCATCCTTGTCGTGTTCCTGATCTCAACGGGAAGGCTGCAAGCTTTTTCCCATTGAGGATGATATTTGCTGTGGGTCTTTCATAGATTGATTTTATGAAGTTCAGGAATGTTCCCTCTATCCCTATACTTTGAAGTGTTTTCATCAGGAACGGATGCTGGATTTTGTCAAATGCTTTTTCTGCATCCATTGAGAGGACCATGTGGTTCTTCTCTCTTCTCTTATTGATGTGTTCTATCACACTGATTGATTTGCGAATGTTGAACCAACCTTGCAACCCAGGGTTGAATCCCACCTGGTCATGGTGGATAATCTTTTTAATGTGCTGCTGGATCCTGTTTGCTAGGATCTTGTTGAGAATCTTTGCATCCATATTCATCAGTGATATTGGTCTGAATTTCTCCTTTTTGGTAGGGTCTTTGCCTGGTTTGGGGATCAGGGTAATGCTGGCTTCATAAAAAGAGTCTGGAAGTTTTCCTTCTGCTTCAATTTTTTGGAACAGCTTCAGGAGAATTGGTGTTATTTCTTCTTTGATAGTTTGGTAGAATTCCCCAGGGAATCCATCAGGTCCTGGGCTCTTGTTTTTTGGGAGGTTTTTGATCACTGCTTCAATCTCATTACTAGATATCAGTCTATTCAGGTTGTCAATTTCTTCCTGGTTCAGTTTTGGGAGTTTGTAGCTTTCCAGGAATGCATCCATTTCATCTAGATTGCTTAGCTTATTGGCATATAACTGTTGGTAATAATTTCTGATGATTGTTTTTATTTCCTTGGTGTTAGTTGTGATCTCTCCCTTTTCATTCATAATTTTATTAATTTGGGCTTTCTCTCTTTTCTTTTGGATTAGTGTGGCCAATGGTTTATCGATCTTATTGATTCTTTCAAAAAACCAGCTTCTAGTTTCATTGATACGTTCTACTGTATCTCTCGTTTCTACCTCATTGATCTCTGCTCTAATCTTGATTATTTCCCTTCTTGCATGTGGAGTTGGTTTGATTTGTTGTTGATTCTCCAGTTCTTTAAGGTGTAGAGACAGCTGGTGTATTCTGGATTTTTCAATGCTTTTGAGGGAGGCTTGGATGGCTATGTATTTCCCCCTTAGAACCGCCTTTGCTGTATCCCATAGGTTTTGGACCGAGGTGTCTTCATTCTCATTGGTTTCCATGAATTGTTTAAGTTCATCTTTGATCTCCTGGTTGATCCAAGCATTCTTAAGCAAGGTGGTCTTTAGCTTCCAGGTGTTTGAGTTCCTTCTGAACTTTTCCTTGTGATTGAGCTCCAGTTTCAAAGCATTGTGATCGGAGAATATGCAGGCAATAATGTCAGTCTTTTGGTATTGGTTGAGTCCTGCTTTGTGACCCAGTATGTGGTCTATTCTGGAGAAGGTTCCATGTGCACTTGAGAAGAATGAGTATTCTGTTGTTTTAGGGTGGAATGTTCTGTATATGTCTATGAGGTCCATCTGGTCCAATGTTTCATTCAATGCTCTTATTTCTTTATTAATTTTCTGCTTCGATGATCTGTCTATTTCTGAGATAGGCGTATTAAGATCTCCTACTATTATTGTATTCATATCAATATGGCTCTTTATCTTGATTAATAGTTTTCTTACGTAATTGGGTGCTCCCGTATTGGGGGCATAGATATTCACAATTGTTAGATCGTCTTGGCGGATAGTCCCTTTAAGAATTATGTAGTGTCCTTCTGTATCTCTGACTACAGTCTTTAGTTTAAAATCTAATTTATCTGATATGAGAATTGCTACTCCGGCCTTCTTTTGAGGCCCATTGGCATGAAAGATGCTTCTCCATCCCTTCACTTTCAGTCTGGGTGTATCCTTAGGTTCAAAATGGGTCTCTTGTAGACAACATATGGATGGGTCCTGTCGTTTTATCCAATCTGCAACCCTGTGTCGTTTTATGGGCGCATTTAGGCCATTCACATTGACAGTGATTATTGAGAGATAGGTTTTTATTGACATCGTGTTGCCTTTGAAGTCTTTCTGTTTATAGATTGTTTCTATATTTCTGTTCAATGATATTCTTAGGATTTTTTCTCTTTTATAGGACCCCCCTTAATATTTCCTGCAGTGTCGGCTTGGTGGTTGCATAGTCTTTTAAGCCTTGCCGGTCTTGGAAACTCTTTATCTCTCCATCCATTTTAAATGTCAGTCTTGCTGGATAGAGTATTCTTGGTTGCATGTTCTTCTCATTTAGTACTCTGAATATATTCTGCCAGCCCTTCCTGGCTTTCCAGGTCTCTGTGGAAAGGTCTGACGTTATTCTAATGGGCTTTCCTCTGTATGTAAGAAGCTTCTTTGTCCTAGCTGCTTTTAAGAGGGTCTCTCTTGAAACATAATTCCCCATTTTAACTATAAGGTGCCGTGAGGACTTTCGAGAATCTAAAATCTTGGGAGGAGATCTTTCTGCCTCTAGTACATAAACATTGTTTCCATTCGTGAGATTGGGAAAATTTTCATAGACAACTTCTTCCACTATATCTTCTAGACTTCTTTCTTTTTCCTCCCCTTCAGGGATTCCAACAATTCTGACGTTGGAACGTTTCATGGCATCATTTATTTCCCTGATTCTGTTTTCGTGGCTTCTGAGCTGTTTGTTCCAGGCTTCCTCCTGATCCTTTCTCTCTATCTGTTTGTCCTCCAGATCACTGATTCTATCTTCTGTCTCAGTTACCCTAGCTTTTAGAGAATTTAGATTAGATTGGAACTCATTGAGAGCATTTTGAACATCATCCCTGGTGGCTTTCCGTTCTGCCCTAACATTGTGAACATCATCCCTGGTGGCTTTCAGTTCTGCCCTAATCAATTCTGTTTGGTCATCCATGGCTTTCTCCAACCTAGCTATTGCCTGGATAATTGTTAGTCTGAATTCCTTTTCTGACATATTGTTTATGTCGATAGCCATTAGCTCTGTTGCAGAAGGCCCATCCTCTGTATTTTTCTTCTGTTGGGTATTCCTCCTCCTAGTCATTTTGGTAAGAGATGACTGAACAGATGCAGCTGGTCTTATCGATTGTGGTGCAGTCAAGGTGCACCCTGGAACGCTTCTGTGCAATCAGGGTTCCCCACCCAAATGAGAGAAAAAAGAAAAGAAAAAGAAATAGAGAAGAAGAAAGAAAAAAAAGGGAAAAGAAATAAGGGGAAAAAAGAAAAGTATATATATATTGCTTTCTTTACAATTCTTTACATATATATGCATATATATATATGTTTTTTAGTATTTAGTTAGTATGTTTGTTAGAAGACACTGTATCCCAAAATTGTAGAGAAAGCAATGTATATATTGCTTTATATATATTGCTTTCTTTACAATTCTTTACATATATATATATGCTTATATATGAATATATATATTCAAAGCATAAATTTGAATACAGTGAAAGGAAGACAAAAATGAAGACTATATCTATAAAATGTAATGTAAAACTGAAATTTAAAAAAGACTTAAGGAGGTCATGTGATTTGATGAACTGTGGGCATTTCACACACTGTGAATGAATGAACACTATATCAGAAACTAAAAAGAAAGAAATGCATTTAAAAAAGTAAAATAAAATAACTCAAAAACAAAGAGCTGATAAAATAAATTAGTGGTGAAGAAAAAATAAGAAGGAAAATTTTAAACTGAAAGATAAAATATTCATGGGGAAAAAAAACTCAAATTCTATATACTACTGTCTCCTAATGGTGAAGATTTGCCATTCTGTGTTTCCTGTAAACTTAGTATTCACCTGATGTTCCAGCCTGTCTTCTAGCAGAGGGGTCTGTTGGGCTAATTATCAGGTGTCTTTGCCTGGGGGGAGTTACACTGCCCTTTGCCAGGAGACCAGGCTCAGTGTACATTGCTTCAGATTGTTCTATGTTGGTTTTGTTCCCTGAAGCCTTTCATGATGCTTTAAGTGATGATAATAAAAATGGCCGCACCTGAATCTCCATCCCTGGAGCTGAAAGATTGTGGCCCCTTCTTCTTCAGTAAACCCTCAAAGAAAAGCAGTCTTCAGTTTTTGTGTGCCAAACTGCAGACGCCTGTGGTGCACACCCTTGCAAATCCTCCTGGGGGAGGGAGGAGGGTGACCAAGTTTCTGCCCTTTGCAAGGACCCCAGTTGAATAGTCGGTCGACTGATTGTGCCTTGGTTTGCATTTCATGGAAATCCTAGCTGAGATCCCACTCTTGGGCTCAGCAACTGTAGCCAATTTCCCTGCTCCAATGCTCTGGAACTCTGCCGGCTCAGGCACCCCGTTTCTTTGTGTGACCCTAGGGATCCTGAAACCAGTGTCCCATCTAGGATTCTGCCCCACTTTGTTACCTGAGCACCTTTCAGGCAGGGATGTCTGTCATAGGAGCAGATTTCTAAAAGTTCCTATTTTGCACTCTGGCATTATGTCATTTTTTTTTCCATTTTATTTTTTTTTCAGCGTAACAGTATTCATTCTTTTTGCACAACACCCAGTGCTCCATGCAAAACGTGCCCTCCCCATTACCCACCACCTGTTCCCCCAACCTCCCACCCCTGACCCTTCAAAACCCTCAGGTTGTTTTTCAGAGTCCATAGTCTCTTATGGTTCGCCTCCCCTTCCAAATTTTTTTTTTAATAAACATATAATGTATTTTTATCCCCAGGGGTACAGGTCTGTGAATCGCCAGGTTTACACACTTCACATTTTTTGATAGCTGGCTTACAGAGGGTCCTTCCCCCCATGCCATTTGTCTTCCCATATATCCCCTCAGAATCACTTCTCCACACCTTCTACCTTACAAAATTTGTCGCTTTTCTACTTGTAGAATTCCAGCAATTCTTTTCTTATATCTTAGGTTGACTTCATAGGTGTTTAGAATGATAACTCAATTCTAGGGACCTGATGAATTGAGATCCCCTACACTTCCATCATTTTGCTACCCTCCACTATGGTTTTGTTCTGCATTTTCATTTGGCATGTATTTCTTTGCATCCTTGTTTTGTTTAACTCTTTGTTTCTATGTATTAGGAAAGTTTTCCTGATATTGAAATTAGTGGACTTATGAAAAAACAGTTGCTTTGTGCCTTCTGTGCAATGTCCCTGTTCACCAGAGCTAATTGCTCCAGGTATGTTTCCTATGTGGGATAATGTGCCTTTTTTGTTGTAGCTGAGCTGTGTTTGCCTTCAGTCCAGTCAGTAGCAATGGTACATTTTGTCTGTTGTGGGTAAACTAGGCAGGGTTTTTTTCTTATATTGTTAAGGGGCCTGCTTGGGGCCACCGTTGGCTTGTAATTTTGTGGTGTCAGCAGTTAGACATCATGCCTGCCCTCAGTCTGTCTTCCTGGGCTACAGTAGCAGTACCCTTCAGAGTATTCTCCCTGCTGTGTCCTCCACAGGATTTCCTTGGGTTGAGGGGCTGGCAGTCAATCCCTGTAACTTCCCCCAGTACATCTGCTGGAGCTGCAGTCAGACTGAATTTCAGGGCTCTCTTCCTGTGTTGTACCTGATGTATTTTTGTTGGTGAGCAGTGTTAGCAGTCAGACTAGATTACTGTCCCAAGTTTATCCTTAGAGCTGTAGTATCAATGATTGGCAGGGCACTCTTTCTATGCTGCCAGCCACTGGGACTTTGGGTGTCATTGGTAGCCAGTGGCAGGAGTCTCTTTGGAGGAATGTCTGCTAAGTGGGGTGGTTTGGATCGGGAGGGATCCACAGAAGAACATGAGTGCAGGACACTCGGTATTAGCAAGAGAGGTGGAGAGGCAGGTTTCCTAAAACGTCCATCTATCTAATTGTTGGAGGGAGTGTGAGTAATGGGGCCTGAGCACTCTTTTGTTCTTGCCAAAGTCTTTCCAGCACATATTCTGAGATTAGTAAATAAATCTTTACATATATCCCAGGCACTTTTTTTTCTTTAAAGATTTTATTTATTTATTTGACAGAGATCACGAGGAGGCAGAGAGGCAGGCAGAGAGAGAGAGAGGGAGGGAATGCAGGCTCCCCACTGGGCAGAGAGCCCGATGCGGGGCTCGATCCCAGGACCCAGAGATCATGACCTGAGCGGAAGGCAGAGGCTTTAACCCACTGGGCCACCCAGGCGCCCCTATCCCAGGCACTTTTTAAACTGCTGCTTCTATGTTGTATCTAGCCTGGGTTGTTTGTTATGCTGTTTCTTTAAGGGCAAGGACCCAGTTTTCTATCATCCTATGGCTCACTTGGAGTGTCCAGAGTTAATTTTCCCTGATTGTAAAAGCTCACAAAGTTATACCCCAAATGTTATGCTTTTAGCGCATAGAGACTCATCCTTTTAGTGCAATCCCCCATGCTTGGATGCCTGGTAAGATCTGATCCTCTCGCTTCTCTATGCTTGTGGTATCCCTCCCCTTAGGCTTGCTGGAGCTTTGGTTCCCACATCATCTCTGTCCCTCCTGCCTTTTTTGATGTGGCCTTCTCTCTAGGATTAACTGTGGAATGTCTGTTCTGCCAGTCTTTGGGTTGGTTTCTGAGTTAGTTGCACTGATGTGCCTATTTTCTTGGTGTGTTCATGATATGAGGTGAGGATCCTCTTGCTTCACCCTCTTCCCAATCTCTCCCTTGACTGATTTTTGTAGATATAATTGATTTCCTCCTTTGGATTTTTTAACCTCCAATCTGACTTTATAAGTAATTAATTTACCCAGTTTACTGTATGTTAGCTTTTACCTGTGAAGTTTTTTCCTTTCCTAATTTTCCTAATTTTCTTCTAGATATGGCCTTTCTTTCCAGTTTAACATTTCTTGTAAGGCTAGTTTAATAGCAATCAACTTCTTTACGTTGTGTTTGGGAAACTCTTTATCTCTTCTGTTTTGAATGGTAACCTTGCTGAGTAGAATTCTTGGTTGCAGTTTTTTTCCTTTCAGTACTTTGGGTTATATCATGCCACTCTATTCTGGCCCACTAAGTTTCTCCTGAAAGATCAGCTGATAGTCTGTTGTAGGCACCATATAAAAGTGTCTTTATTTTTTAATCCATTCATTCACCTATGCCTTTTGATAGAGGAATTTATTACATTTATATTCAAAGTAATTATTGATACATATGTACTTAATGCCATTTGGTTAATTGTTTTCTGGTTGTTTATGTAATTTTTATCCTTTCCTTTCTTCTTTTCCCTTGTGGGGAAAAGACTTTCTGTAGTGTTATCATAAGATTCCTTTCACTTTTTGTGTGTGTTTATTTGTTACAGGTTTTTGATTTGTGGGTACTATGAAGTTCATATATAGTAACCTATATATGTAGTAGTCTGTTTTACGTTGATAGTCACTTAAGTTTGAAATCATTCTAAAAGCACTACATTTGTATTCCCTCTTCACATTTCATGTTTTTGTTATCATATTTTTTACATCTTTTTATTTTGTGTATCCCTTTTAAAAAATATTTTATTTATTCATTTGGGAGAGAGAGAGTGCACACAAGCAGGGAGAGGCGCAGAGGGAGAAGGAGAATCAGACTCCCTGCTGAGCAGGGAGCTTGATATGGGGCTTGATCCTAGGACATCAGTATCATGATTTATTTGAGAGAGAGAGAGCACAAGCAGGGGAGAGGGGCCAAGGGAGAGGAAGAAGCAGACTCCCTGCTTAGCAGGGAGCATGATGTGGACTAGATCCCAGGACCTTGGGATCATGACCTGAACTGAAGGCAGGTGCTTAACTGACTGAGCCACCCAGATGCCTTTTTTTCTTTATTCTTTTTGTTGATCAGATTGGGTGATTTCCACTACCTTGTGTTCCTTTTCACTGATTAATTCTTTTGTATCATCTAATCTGCTTTTGATTTCCTCTAGTGTACTTTTCATTTCACTTATTACATTCCTCTCCTGATTGGCATTTTCTTATGTTTTGTCTTTTTTTGAAGTTCTCACTGTGTTCACTCATCTCCCAAGTTTGCTGTTTATCTTTATGACTATTACTTTGAATTCTTTGTCAGGTAGGTTACTTATTTCTGATTCATTAAGGTCCTTTTCTGAGGCTTTGTTTTTTTTTGTTTGGAGCATAGTTCTCTGTATCCTTGATTTTTTCCTCTCTATTTCCATGTGTTAAGCCAATCAGCTATCTCTCCCAGTTTTGAAGGAGTGGCCTTATGTATTGTGGCCTTATGTATTCATAAGTGGCCTTATGAATTGTCCCATGGTACCCATAAATGTAATACAATCGAGACGTTTAAGTGGCATCTCCTGTTGAGATTTGCCTACTTGTTGTGCAACAACTATTATGGCATGGTGGTGGGCAGGGCTCCTCCCCACACCTGTCCATATGGCTTGGCATCCATAGTTGCAGCTGCAAATGCATAGGTGTGTGAGGTTCTGCCTCTAGCCTGACTGGCTTGAGATGTGATAGTAGACAAAGCTATGCTGTGGCCCAGCTTGTTGGCACACCATGGTAGCCTCTGTGGCTACACAAGTGGTGGGGTTAGCCCCCAAGACTCCAGCTTGATGGGGTGCTATGGTTGCTGTTGTGACTATAATATTGGGCAGAGCTCCATCTCTCCAGCTATCTGGAACAATGTAAGTCCTCCAGTGGTTGGAGCTCTCCCTCCCTCGCTCCCTGGTGGCTGGGGCTGTGGGTGACAGGTGGGTAGGAACTTACTCTATACCATATGACTATATTGCCCTTTCTACAGCTATGACTATGGTGGTACATGGGGCTGTCAGCATGCATGCTTAGCAGTATTAAGAGGTTATTGTGAGAGTCCCAAGATGTTTTTCACTAGCATTATCATTATCAAGATAGAATGTAGTCACACAAATTGTGCCCAACTGTTTCTCACTCTCCAGAGAATGTCTCAGCAGTTTCTTGCCTGTTCAGCATACACTGCAGGACTAGTAAATGATATCTTTCACTTTTTTTTTCTAGGAACTTTCCCAAATGGCATTTTATTGCTGGGTCCCAAGTTGAATGAGACTGTATGTGAGCCCTTTAAGAGCAGGTTCTCCTTTAAAAAGCTTTTGCACAACAAAGGAAACAATCAACAAAACTAAAACACAACTTATGGAATGTGAGAAGATATTTACAAATGGCATATCCAATAAAAGGTTAGTATCCAAAATCTATAAAGAACTTATCAAACTCATCACCAAAAACCAAATAATCCAGTCAAGAAATGGGCAGAAGACATTAACAGACCTTTTTCCCAAAGAAAACATTCAAATGACTAACAGATACATGAAAAAAAATGCTCCACATCATTTGGCATCAGAGAAATACAATTCATAACCCCATTGAGATACCACCTCACACCAGGCAGAATAGCTAAAACTAACAACTCAGAAAACAACTCGCGTGAGGATGCAGAGAAAGGGGAACCCTCTTATACTGTTGGTGGGAATGCAAACTGGTACAGCCACTCTGGAAAACAGTATGCAGTTTCCTCCAAATGACCCAGCAGTTGCACCACTAGCTTTTTATCCAAAGGACACAAAAATAGTGATTTGAAGGGGCACATGCACCCTAATGTTTATAGCAACAATGTCCACAATTGGCAAAATATGGAGAGAGAGCAGATGTCCCTTAACAGAAAAATGGATAAAAAGATATGGTATAGGGGCACATGGGTGGCTCAGCTGGTTAAGCCACTGCCTTTGGCTTGGGTCATGATCCCAGAGTCCCGGGATCAAGTCCTGCATCAGGGTCCCAGCTCCACAGGGAGTCTGTTTCTCCCTCTGACCTTTTCCCCTCTCATGCTCTCTCTCTTTCTCAAATAAATAAATAAAATCTTTTAAAAGAAGAGAATATATATATAATGGAATATTACTCAGCCACCAGAAAGAATGAAACCTTGCCATTGCAACAATTTGGTTGGAAATAGAGTGTATTATGCTAAGTGAAATACGTCATAGAAAGACAAATAACATTTGATTTCACACATATGTGTAATTTAAGAAATAAAACAGGTGAACAAAAGGGAAGGGAAGTAAAACTAAAATAAGATAAAAACAGAGAGAGGGGCAAACCATAAGAGATTTTTAACTATAGGGAACAAACAGGGTTGCTGGAGGGGATGTGGGTGGGGTGGTGTTGTAATTAGGTAATGGGCATTAAGGAGGGCAAATGATGTGATGAGCACCGGGTGTTATATGAAACTGGTGGATCATTAAATTCTACCCCTGAAGCTAATAAGACACTGTGTTTACTAAATTGAATTTAAAATTTTCCAACTGCAAAACCCATCGAAGAAGCAGAATTTGAATGCAAGTCTATATAGTTCAAAAACCATTATCTTTCCCACTATACCAGTGTTCCTTAGAGTATTGTCCAAGGACCTTGAGGGGTCCATGAGGTCAAAATTATTTTCAAAATAATGCTATGATGTTATTTAGCTTTTTTCTTACTATGTTGATATTCCCACTGATGAGCTAAAAGCAATGGCATTTTAGCACAAGTAAATCAAGGAAGTGGTACCAAATTGTACTAGTGGCTACTGTATTCTTTACCACAACACACCACAAGAAAATCACTTCCACTTAAGAATTTCTTTGGTGAGGGGCACCTGGGTGGCTTAGTTGGTTGAGCATCTGACTCTTGGTTTTGGCTCAGGTCATGATCTCAGGGTGGTGAGATTGAGACCTGTGTTGGTCTTTGTGCTCAGGACAAGTCTGCTTGAGTTTCTCTATCCCTCTCCCTCTGCTCTCCCTTCCTCCAATACACACTCTTTCTCTCAAAAGAAATAATTATCTTTGATGAAAAAACAATAAAAAATAACTTTTTAGAATTTTAACCCTGAATACATGTCCTTTAATACTCTTTTTTTTTTTTTGACAAAAGAGGAAGTGTACATAAAGCGCATTTGCTGCATAAAGAAGTTTGATGGTTGCCTTTAGGAAAAGCACTTGTATGGCTGAACTTTGAGTCAAACTAGCAGTTTTTCTCATAGAATACCATTTTTTTCCTGAAGGACAACAGGCAAAAAATTCTATGGCTATTCCAACATTTTGTAGACATTTTCTCAATAATGGATGAATATGAAACTGTTATTTTAAGGCAAACAACTGGGAGTATTTGTTACAAATGATAAAATTTGGACTTTCAAGTGAAAATTGGAATTTGGGAAAAATTGTTTCCTTCACCATGAGATTGACAGCTTTACAATATTTCTCATGAGAAATTTGTCAAATAATTAAATGAACAAGATACATGATATCTCTGGTCTCATTTTGTCTTCCAGGCTAACAACCCAAACAATAACGTTTTAGTTGGCAATACTAGATGTACTGGATTCATGCTAGCTACTATTGAACAATACTAATAACACATGGTTATTCGTAAGCCATCTATTTAGTAATTTGTTCTAGAATTTTGCTGGGATTTCATATTACTTCCACTATTGTAGTTTATATAGTTTTTGTGTTTTACCTTTCTTCCTTTTAAGAAAATCTGAAACCTTATGCTCACTCTTCCTGTACCTCTCCTGTTATCAAACCAGTAGCAGTTTCTTTCAGTATCCTAATTTATAATATATCTGGTTTTGGAAGTTTGATTTATTTTAGAACAGCTGGTTGTTCTCTTACTCTTTCCTACCTACCAAATTGCATTTTCAGTCTCTCATAAAAATGTTTTTGTACCATATGTATTTTGATAATCATTCTTCTTCAAAGAGAAAATGGTACAAAATAGAAGTTGAGTAGTTCATTTTTATCTGATAGTGTGATACTGTTCCTCCAAAAGTGAAACCATTATTTGTGTTTTTTTAAAGATTTTATTTATTCATTTGACAGATGAGATCACAAGTAGACAGAGAGGCAGGCAGAGAGAGAGGAGGAAGCAGGCTCCCCACCGAGCAGAGAGCCAGATGTGGGGCTCGATCCCAGGATCCTGAGATCATGACCTGAGCCGAAGCGAGAGGCTTTAACCCACTGAGCCACCCAGGTGCCCCCATTATTTGTGTTTTTAATGGCTTTGATCCAACATTTAATAAGGCTTTTTGTATTATTAGCAATTTTTATTAACTTATTTCACTCTGGGCTGTAGTCTTCTTAATACAATTCTTAGAGTTATTGTGCTGTTTGTCTGTTGTCATTTGCTGTCATTTGTCATTATTTGTCAAATTCCCTGTTGTCCATGCTTTATACATTTTTTAAAAAATGTGATTTCACTGAAGAGCCACAAGGGCTATTTGCTTGGTCATAATAGCTTGTTTAAACATACTTTCTCTTTCCTACAGGATCTTTTTAAATTATTTTGTCAAAATTCTGTTTTTGAGAAATGACTTTCTTAAACCCATGCTTAGAGCTTGTTCACTTCATTTACTGAGTTCCCATTTGTATAAAGTAGAACTTTCAAAATGGATACTATGGTCATAAACCAGTACACACACACAACAAAAACTTAATTTTCACCAAACAATTATATTTGTTTCAGTTAGAACCCAATCAAGGGACAGAAAACAGAAACTTGAGAAGGGAAGCTTAGCACAAAAAATATTGATTATAACAAGGGGTTGGATTAGTGGTTGATTTGCTAGTAAGGAATAAAAAGAACTTACGAATATAGGAAAAGCAGATATAGGGAGCAGCTACTAACCTTAGGGTTGTGATGGAGCACCCAAGGAAGTAACAGATGTGAAGACCCTCTTTCCCCCGTCCCTGGACAGAGATCCATGGGAGGGAGCATGGAGGTAGTTCACTGGATGAAGAACTTAGCAAAGGTGCCACACTGGAGTGACTCACAAGGAAGCTGAGGAAAGTTTTCTCCAGAATGCTAAGAGAAGTGGTCCATGAGAAGGTATAGTACCTTGAAATTCATGGCAAAGCTGCCCGAGTTTCCATTCATAGGGAAGTGCCACACCAGAAATACTTCCTGGAAAACGGAGTGTTAGGGAAGCTTTTTACAACTTTTTACCCGGAAGAGTTACACAGGTGGCACTCTACATCAAAGGTGGTGCCAGGAGGAAGATTGTATGGGAAGATGCCTCATGCTGTTTGTTACAATGTTCTGAAGGAGCCAGCTAAGAAGAGCAATTAAAATTGAATGCAATGGATCAATGACTGGTACTTTAACATTACTATTTGCAATGTTTTCTAATATTTCCTACTCTGTTCCATTTAAAAAAAAATGTTAGTTCATCCCACTTAAGGTATTATGGAACTTGGAATTAAAGCACTCAGTATATAGATAATAGATTATTACTGCAGAGTTGTAAATACTGGAATTACTTGGTCAGACTTGGGTTTATTTTATTTTTTGTCCCTTTTTAAATATTTTAGATGTATTTCTTAACATGGAAAGAATCATCATTCCAGAACATCACAGGACAAAGAGAATGAAAATGTAGGGTAAAGATTTTTTTTGAAGGTTGGTAATAATACTAAGATAAAGCAAATATATTAACAATAAAATATTGGTAGGTGCACCTCAGTGGCTCAATTGGCTAAGCGTCTGCCTTTGGCCCATGTCATGATCTCAAGGTCCTGGGATCCAGCCCTGTATCAGGCTCCCTGCTCAGCAGGGAGTCTGCTTCTCTCTCTCCCTCTGCCCCTCCACCTCACTCACTCTCTCTCATTCACTTTCTCTCTCATTCAAATAAATAAATAAAATCTTTCAGTCTCATAAATAAATAAAATCTTTAAATAATAAAATATAGGTGAACATATCTTAAAATTCTAACATAAAAAAATAGAAATATTATACAGTGATATTTATTATAATTCAAAAAGATTAAACTATTACGGATATTTATACTATTTAAGGACACAAATTTTGCAGTGATATTTATATTGATACTAACGAAAATATTGACTTCATGAATTACAAATAATCAGAATATTTGTATATTTGTGAGAAAATATGTCATCACATAATTTCCCTTAAATGTTAGGTCTTTACTGAACAAAGATCTGTATATCATCCTACTGCAAACTATTACTTTTTATCCTGCATTGACTTTTTGTTATGATTTTATTTAAATTCCAGTTAGTTAACATGCAGTGTAATATTAATTTGAGGTGTACAATGCACTGACTCACTCAAAACTTCCATACCACACCTGGTGCTCATCACAGCAAGTACACTTTTTAATCCCCGTTATCTATTTTACTCAGCCCCCTACCCAACTCCTCTCTGGCAATCATCAGTTTGTTCCCTATAGGTAAAAGTTCGTTTCTTTGTTTGCCTCTCTCTCTCTCTCCCTGCCTTTCCTTTCTTGTGTTGTTTCTTAAATTCCACAAATGAGTGAAATCATATGGTATTTGTCTTTCTCTGATTGACTTATTTCACTTATTATAAAATTCTCTAGTTGCATTCACATCTTTGTAAATGGCAAGATTTCATTTTTTATGGCCTTTGTATATATATACCACAACTTCTTTATCCATTCATCAATAGATGGACACTTGGGCTGCTTCCATAATTGGGCTATTGCAGATAATACTGCTGTAATAATCAGAGTGCATATATCCCTTCAAATCAATGTTTTTATAACCTTGAGATAAATACTTAGTAATATAATTGCTGGGTGATAGGGTAGTTCTATTTTAAACTTTTTGAGGAATCTGCATACTATTTTCCAAAGTGGCTGCACCAGTTTGTATTCCCACCAATAGTGCAAGAGGGTTCCCTTTTTCCATATCCTTGTTAATACATGTTTCTTGTATTGTTAATTTTAGCCTTTCAGACATGTATGAGGTGATATCTCATTGTAGTTTTGATTTATGTTTCTTTGATGGTGAGGTGTGTTGAGCATCTTTCCTTGTGTCTGTTGGCCATCTGAACGTCTTCTTTGGAAAAATGTCTGTTCGTGGCTTCTGCCCATTTTTAAAATGGATTATATGTTTTTGGGTGGTGAGTTTTATAAGTTCCTTATATTTTGATTATAGCTCTTTATCAGCTATGTCATTTGCAAATATATTCTCCCATTCTGTAGGTTTCCTTTCAGTTTTGTTGGTTTCCTTCACTGTGCAGAAGATTTGAATCTTGATGAAGTCCCACTACTTTATTTTTACTTTTGTTTCCTGTGCCTCAGCAGACATATCTGGTAGAAATTGATACAGTCTATATAAAATAGGTTGTTGCTTGTGTTCTCCTCTAGGATTATAATGATTTCCTGTCTCACGTTTAGGTCTTTCATTCATTTTGAATTTATTTATCTATTATTTTGTATAAAGTGGTCCAGTTTCATTCATTGCATGTTGCTGTCAAACTTTCCCAACACCATTTGTTGAAGAGGCTGTCTTTTATTCTGTTGGATATTATTTCCTATTTTGTTGAAGATTAATTGACCATAAACTTGTGGATTCATTTCTGGGTTTTCAATTCTGCTCTACTGATCTATGTGTCCATTTCTGTGCCAGTACCATACTGTCTTGATCACTACAGCTTTGTAATATATCTTGAAGTCTGGAATCCTGATGCGTCCAGCTTTGCTCCCCTCCCCTCCCACCCAGATTGCAATGGCTATTCAGTCTTTTATGGTTCCATACAAATTTTAGGATTTTTAGTGAAAATGTGAAAAATGCTGCTGTTATTTTGGTAAGGATTGAATTAATTACTTTGGATTGCTTTGGATGATATAGGCATTTTGACAATATTTGTCCTTCCAGTCCGTGAGTATGGAATGTTTTTCCATTTATTTGTGTTCTCTTCAGTATCTTTAGACAGGGTTTTCTAGTTTTCAGGGTAGAAATCCCTTAACGTCTGTGGTTAGGTTTATTCCTAAATATTTTATGGTATTTGGTGCAATTGCAAATGAGATTGATTCCTGGATTTCTCATTCTGCTACTTTATTATTGGTGTATAAAAATGCAACAGACTTTCATACATTGATTTTGTATCCTATGAATTTACTGAGTTCATGTATCAGTTCTAATAAATTTTTTTTGGTGTAGTCTTTTGGGTTTTCTATGTAGAGTATCATATCATCTGCAGAGAATGAAAGTTTGACTTTCTCATCACTGGATCTCATCATTAGATGTCTTTTATAGTTTTTGTTGTTGTCTAAGTGTTGAGGCTAGGCCTTCCAGTAGTATGTTAAATAACAGTGGTGAGAGTGAACATCCCTGTATTCTTTCTGACTATAGAAGAAGGCTTTCACTTTTTTCCACACTGAGGGTGATATTAGCTGTGAGTTTTTCATAAATGGGCTTTATTATGTTGAAGTATGTTCCCTCTAACCTTATTTTGTTGAGGACTTTTAACATGAATCGATGTTATACTTTGTCAGATGGTTTTTCTCCATCTATTGAAAGGATCATGTGGTTTTCTTTTTCTTTCTTTCTTTTTCTCTTTCTTTAATTCAATATAGCTACCATATACTGTATTATTAGTTTCAGGGCAGAGTTTGGTGATTCATCAGTTGCATATAACACCCTGTGCTCATTATATCAAGTGCTTTCCTGAATGCCCTTCACCCAATTACCACACCACCCTAACCACTTCCCTGCCAACAACACTGTTCCCTACAGTTAAGAGTTTGTTATGGTTTGCCCACTCTGTTTTTATCTACTTTTGGTTTTTCTTCCCATCCCCTAGGTTCATCTTTTTTGTTTCTTAAATTCCACATATGTGTGAAATAATACTGTATTTGTCTTTCTCTGACTGACTTATTTCATTTAGCATAAAACACTGTAGTTCCATCCGCATCGTAGCAAATGACAAGATTTAATTCTTTTTGATGATATTTTAAAAGATTTTATTTATTTATTTGACAGAGAGAGAGATCACAAGTAGGCAGAGAGGCAGGCAGAGATAGGGGAAGCAGGCTCCCTGCTGAGCAAAGAGTCTGATGCAGGGCTCGATCCCAGGACCCTGAGATCATGAGGCTTAATCCACTAAGCCACCCAGGCACCCCTAAAATCCTAAAATCCATTATATATATATATAGATATATATAATCTTGTTTATCCATTCATCTGTCAATGGACATCTGGGATCTTGCCACATTTTAGCAGTTGTGGACATTGCTATTGTAATCATTGGGGTGCAGGTGCCCCTTCAAATCAATATCTTTGTGTCCATTTGATAAAGAGCTAGTAGTACAATTGCCAGGTCATAGGGTAGTTCTATTTTTAACTTTTGGAGGAAGCTGCATACTGTTTTCCAGAGTGGCTGTACCAGTTTGCATTCCCACCAACAGTATAAGAGGGTTCCCCTTTCTCTGCATCTTCACCAACATCAGTTGTTTCCTGAGTTGTTAAATCTCAGCCATTCTTCCTGGTGTGAGATCGTATCTCATTGGGGTTGTGATTTCTATTTCCCTGAGACAAGTGATGTGGAACCCTTTTTCTTGTGTCTGTTAGTCATTTGAACATCTTCTTTGGAGAAAATTCTGTTCATGTCTTCTGCCCATTTCTTGACTGGACTTTTTATTTTTGGGGTATTGAGTTTGATAAGTTCTTTATAGATTTTGGATATTAGCCTTTTATCTGATATGTCACTTGCAAATATCTTAGACCATTCTGTAAGTTGTCTTCTAGTTCCGTTGCCTGTTTCTTTGGTGTGGAAAAGGGTTTTATCTAGATGAAGTCCCAATAGTTCATTTTTTCTTTTATCTCCCTTGCCTCTGGATATATGTCTAGGAAGAATTTGCTGTGGCCAAGGTTGTAGAGGTTGCTGCCTGTTGTTTTCCTCTGGGATTTTGATGGATTCCTGGCTCACACCTAGGTCTTTCATCCATTTTGAATTTATTTTTGTGTATGGCGTAAGAAAGTGGTCCAGGTTCATTTTTCTTAATGTGGCTGTCCCATTTTCCCAACACCATTTTTGGTGTTTTTTTTTCCATTCGGAATTCCTTCCCGCTGTGTCTATTAGTTGAGCTAGAGCTGAGGCCATTTCTGGCTTCTTTATTTTGCTCCATTGAACTATGCGTCTTTTTTTGTGCCAGTACCATACCATCTTGATGATTACAGTTTTAAAATACAGCCTGAAGTCTGGAGTTGTGATGCCTCTGGGTTTGGTTTTCTTTTTCAACTTTCCTTTGGCTGTTTGGGGTCTTTTCTGATTCCATACAAATTTTACAATTGTTTGTTCCAGTCTGTGAAGAATGTCAATGGTATTTTGATAAGGATTGCTTTAAATGTGTAGTTTGTTTTGGATAGTATAGCCATTTAACAATATTTGTTCTTCCAATCCATGACCATGGATTTTTTTTTCCATTTCTTTGTGTCTTCTTAAATTTCTTCCATAAGTGCTCTATAATTTTCAGAGTACAGATCTTTTATCTCTTTGGTTAGGTTTTTTTCCTAGGTATCTTATGGTTTTTGGTACCATTGTAAATTAGACTGTTTGATTTCTCTTTCTTCTGTCTCATTGTTTGTGTATAGAAATGCAACTGACTTCTGTGTATTGATTTTTATATCCATCCATTTTGCTTAATTCCTGCATCAAATCGAACAATTTTTGGGTGGAGTGTTTTGGATTTTCAAATTAGATTATCATGTCATCTATGAAGAGTGAAAGTTTGACTTCCTTGATGATTTGGATGCATTTTATTTCTTTCTGTTGTCTGATTGCTGGGGCAAGGACTTCCTGTACCATGTTGAACAACACTTTTGAGTGTGGACATTCCTGTCATGTTACTGACATGTTGCTGTTGAGGAAGATGTTACCTGTGAATCTTTTTGCATATGACCTTTATGATGTTGAGGTAGTTCCCTCTGTCTTTCCTTTGTTGAGTATTTTTTTAATCAAGAACGAATGCTGTATTTTGTCACATGTTTTCCTGCATCTATTGAGAGGATCATGTGGTTTTTATCCTTTCTTTTATTAGTGAGGTGTAACACATCAATTGATTTGTAGATATTGAACCACCCCTGTAGTGCTGGAATAAATCCCACTTGGTCATGGAGAATACTCCTTTTAATGTTCTGTTGGATTCTATTAGCTTATATCTTGGTGAGAATTTTTGCATCCATGTTCATCATGGATATTGGTCTGTAATTCTCCTTTTTAGTGGGTAATTGGTCTGGATTTGGGATCATGGTAATGCTGGCTTCATACAATAAGTTTGGAAATTTTCCTTTCATTTCTATTTTTTTTGAACACTTCAGAAGAATAGGTATTAATTCTTCAAATGTTTGGTAGAATTCCCTGGGAAGTTTTCAGCTCTGGACTCCTGTTTGTTGGATTTTTTTTTTTTTTTTACTAACTCAATTTCTTTGCTGGTGATCATTCTGTTCGGTGTCCTATTTTTCCTGTTTCAGTTTTGGTAGTTTTTATGTTTCTAGCAATTCATCCATTTCTCCCAGATTGCCTAGTTTCTTGGTGTATAATTGCTCACAATATTCTCTTATAATTCTATTTTTTTGATGTTGGTTGTGATCTCTCATCTTTCATCCATGACTTTTTTTTAATGTGGGTCCTTTCTTTTTTCTTTTTGTAAGTAAGGCTTGGGGTTTACCAATCTTGTTAATTATTTCAAGGAACAAGCTCCTAGTTTTGTTGGCCTGTTCTGTTTGTTTTTTTTTATTTTTATATCTTTGATTTCTGTTTTGATTTTTATTAATTCTCTTCTCCTGCTTGAGATAGACTTTATTCGCTTTTCTTTTTCCAGATCCTTCAGGTTGTGTATTTGAGACTTTTCTTTCTTCTTGAGGATGTCCGTATTGCTTTATAATTCCCTCTTAGGATTACCTTTGCTGCACCCCAAAGGTTTTGAACTATGGTGTTTTCATTTTCATTTGTTCCCATGTATTTTTTTTAAATTCTTCTTTAATTTCCTGGTTGACCTACTCATTGTTTAGTAGCATGTTCCATAACCTTTATGTATTTTTTTGTCCTTCCAAATTTTTTCTTATGGCTGACTTCAAGTTTCATAGCATTGTGGTCCCCAAATATGCTTGGTATGATCTCAGTCCTTTTGTAACAGTTGAGTCCTTATTTTAACTCAGTATGTAATCTATTCTGGAGAATGTTTGATGCACACTCACAAAGAATATGTATTCTATTGCTTTAGGATGAAATGCTCTGCATATATCTGTTTAGTCCCTCTGGTCCTATGTGTCATTCAAAGCCCTTGTTTCCTGGTTGATCTTCTGCTTAGATGATCTGTCCACTGGTGTGAATGTGGTGTTAAATTCCCCTGCCATTATTGTATTATTATCAGTTTCTTTAATTTTGTTATTAATTGATTTAGTATTTGGCTGCTCCCAAGTTAGGGATACAAATATTTATAATTGTTACACCTTCTTTTTGGATATACCCCTTTATTTTGATATAAGATATCCTTTTTCATCTTTTTTTTTTTTTACATTTTTTGGTTTAAGATCTAGTTGTCCTAACATAGGGATGGGTACTCCCACTTTGTTTTGATGTCCATTGTCATGCTAAATATTTCTCCACCCTCTCACTTTGAATCTGGAGGTGTCTTTGGGTCTCTTTTAAGCAGCATATAGATGGGTCTTGTCTTTTTATTCAGTCTGATACCCTATGTCTTTTGATTGGAACATGTAGTCTATTTACATTCAGGGTAATTATTGAAAGATATGGAAGGAACTAGAAGGTATTATGCTAAGCCAAATAAGTTAATGAGAGGAAGACAAATACTATATGATGTAACTCCTATGTGGAATTTAAGAAATACAAGAGACAAAGATAGGGGAAGGGAAGGAAAAATAAAATAAATGAAAAAAGATGGAGGCAAACCACAGGAGACTCTTAAATATAGGAAATAAACTGAGAGTGGATGGAGGGGAAATAAGTGGGACATTGGGTAATTCGGTGATGGACATTAAGGAAGGCACTTGATGTAATGAGCACTGGGTATTATATGCAATTTATAAGTCACTAAATTCTACCCCTGTAACTAATAAAAAAAAGTTATGAATTTAGTGCACTTGAGTTACCTATAAAGTCTCAGTTCCTGTAGATTATTTGTTTTATTTTTCTATTCTTTGTTAATTTTTGTCTCTCTTTCCATTCAGAGGGTTCCCTGTAATATTTGTTGCAGGGATGGTGTAGTGTTCAGGAACCCCTTTAGTTCTGTTTGTCTTGGTAACTCGTTACCTCTCCTATTCTGAATACAGCCTTTCTGGATAAAGTATTCTTGGTTGCATATTTTTCCCATTTAGCACATTGAATATATCATGCCAATCCTTTCTGGATTGTCGGTTCTCTGTGGACAGGTCTGCTGACAGCCTTATATGCCTATCTTAAAGATATAAGATACCTAGGAATAAACCTAACCAAAGAGACTAAGAATCTATACACAGAAAATTATAAAGTACTCATGAAAGAAATTGAGGAAGACACAAAGAAATGGAAAAATGTTCCATGCTCCTGGATTGGAAGAATAAATATTGTGAAAATGTCCATGCTACCTAAAGCAATCTACACATTTAATGCAATCCCTATCAAAATACCATCCATTTTTTTCAAAGAAATGGAACAATCCTCAAATTTATATGGAACCAGAAAAGACCTCGAATAGCCAAAGGAATATTGAAAAAGAAAGCCAAAGTTGGTGGCATCACAATTCCGGACTTGAAGCTCTATTACAAAGCTGTCATCATCAAGACAGCATAGTACTGGCACAAAAACAGACACATAGATCAGTGGAACAGAATAGAGAGCCCAGAAATTGACCCTCAACTCTATGGTCAACTAATCTTCGACAAAGCAGGAAAGAATGTCCAATGGAAAAAAGACAGCCTCTTCAATAAATGGTGCTGGGGGGGCACCTGGGTGGCTCAGTGGGTTAAGCCGCTGCCTTCGGCTCAGGTCATGATCTCAGGGTCCTGGGATCGAGTCCCGCATCGGGCTCTCTGCTCCGCAGGGAGCCTGCTTCCCTCTCTCTCTCTCTCTGCCTGCCTCTCTGCCTACTTGTGATCTCTCTCTGTCAAATAAATAAAAATAAAATCTTTAAAAAAAAATAAATGGTGCTGGGAAAATTGGACAGCCACATGCAGAAAAATGAAATTGGACCACTTCCTTACACCACACACGAAAATAGACTCCAAATGGATGAAGGACCTCAATGTGAGAAAGGAATCCATCAAAATCCTTGAGGAGAATGCAGGCAGCAACCTCTTCGACCTCAGCCATAGCAACATCTTCCTAGGAACAACGGCAAAGGCAAGGGAAGCAAGGGCAAAAATGAACTATTGGGATTTCATCAAGATCAAAAGCTTTTGCACAGCAAAGGAAACAGTTAACAAAACCAAAAGACAACTGACAGAATGGGAGAAGATATTTGCAAACGACATATCAGATAAAGGGCTAGTATCCAAAATCTATAAGGAACTTAGCAAACTCAACACCCAAAGAACAAACAATCCAATCAAGAAATGGGCAGAGGACATGAACAGACATTTCTGCAAAGAAGACTTCCAGATGGCCAACAGACACATGAAAAAGTGCTCCACGTCACTCGGCATCAGGGAAATACAAATCAAAACCACAATGAGATATCACCTCACACCAGTCAGAATGGCTAAAATTAACAAGTCAGGAAATGACAGATGCTGGAGAGGATGTGGAGAAAGGGGAACCCTCCTCCACTGTTGGTGGGAATGCAAGCTGGTGCAACCACTCTGGAAAACAGCATGGAGGTTCCTCAAAATGTTGAAAGTAGAACTACCCTATGACCCAGCAATTGCACGACTGGGTATTTACCCTAAAGATACAAACATAGTGATCCGAAGGGGCACGTGTACCCGAATGTTTATAGCAGCAATGTCTACAATAGCCAAACTATGGAAAGAACCTAGATGTCCATCAACAGATGAATGGATAAAGAAGATGTGGTGTATATACACAATGGAATACTATGCAGCCATCATAAGAAATGAAATCATGCCATTTGCGACGACGTGGATGGAACTAGAGGGTATCATGCTTAGTGAAATAAGTCAATCGGAGAAAGACAACTATCATATGATCTCCCTGATATGAGGACATGGAGAAGCAACATGGGGGGGTGGGGGGATAGGAGAAGAATAAATGAAACAAGATGGGATTGGGAGGGAGACAAACCATAAATGACTCTTAATCTCACAAAACAAACTGGGGTTGCTGGGGGGAGGTGGGATTGGGAGAGGGGGTGGGGGCTATGGACATTGGGGAGGGTAAGTGCTATCGTGAGTGCTGTGAAGTGTGTAAACCTGGCGATTCACAGACCTGTACCCCTGGGGATAAAAATACATTATATGTTTATTAAAAAAAAATTTGGAAGGGGAGGCGAACCATAAGAGACTATGGACTCTGAAAAACAACCTGAGGGTTTTGAAGGGTCAGGGGTGGGAGGTTGGGGGAACAGGTGGTGGGTAATGGGGAGGGCATGTTTTGCATGGAGCACTGGGTGTTGTGCAAATAGAATGAATACTGTTACGCTGAAAAAATAAATAAAATGGAAAAAAAAAGATACAAGCCTTGTGTGCCTATCTTACAAGGCACAAGATAGGTTAAAGACTTTTTCTTCTGAGAGGCTTTCAGCATTCTCTCTTTATCTTTGTACTTTGCAAGTTTCACTATAATATGTATTGGTGTTGACCTTTTTTGTTGCTGTTGTCATTTTGACTAGAATTCTCTGTGCCTCTTGGACTTGAATGCCTGCTTCCTTCCCCAAATTAGGGAGGTTCTCAGCTATAATTTGTTGAAAGAAAGCTTATGTCCACTTCTCATGCTCTTTTTATTCTGGGACTCCTATGATACAAATATTTTACTTTATGCCAAAACTGTGTTTTCTGTCTACTTTCGTGATCTAATAATTTCTTTCTCTCTTCTTTTCAGCTGCATTATTTTCTTTAATTTTAAATTCTATAACACCTATCTTCTCCTCTCTGTCTTCAGTCCTCCTAGTGATTATATTCATTCTTCTGTCATCTCAGTTTTTATTGACATCTGACATTTTTTATATCAGCCTGACTTTTATCCCTGTAGGAAGGGTTTCTCTGCTTTCTTCAATGATTCTTTCAAGTCCATCTAGTAGTCTTATACTTGTTTATTTAAATTCTTGTTCAGGTATATTGTTTGTATCTGCCATGAGCAAGTCCCCAGCTGTGATACCTTCCTGACCTTTCTTTTAGAGAGAATTCCTCTATCTTGTCATTTTGGCTAAGTATGTATCTTTTGCATGTTATAAAAGCTTGTTATGTTTCCAGCATCTTGGAGTAATGTTAAATTAAAAGGAGGTCATACACTATCCAGGGCCTGGCACTTCATGATGTGTTTCTGGTGTATGTTGCATACACTCTGTGGTTGCAGTTTGGCTGTTTTTTTTTTTTTTTCAGTGGCTCATCTTCTGCAGAGTTCCTTCTTGCTTGCAGTGGGGAGTGTTTGGACCTTTACCTAGGTGTGCTTTGACTTGTTTGTTGAAAAAAAAAACCTGTAAAAAAAGAATGAAAGAAATAGAAAAAGAAAAGAAAAAAAGCTTGATTCAAAAATAAAAGAAAGGGAATGAAGAAATTTAAAAACTTTATGCTTGATTCCAAAAAAAAAGGGAAAAACAGATAAAATGAAAAGAAAAAAAAAGATGACTGATCAAAAAAAAAGATACAAGAAATGAAAAAAAAAACTAACAAAAAAACTATAATTGTGGTTGGAAAGAAAGAAAGAAAATAAGAGGAAAGAAATACAGCCTTTTCTTATTTGGAGTAGAACTGAATGGGATGCTGTGAGGGTCTGTATGAGCAGTGGACTTGGTGCATGCTGTCAATGTTGCTCTTTTGAGGGAGAGGCCTGCTGTACTGGCTCAAAGTCAGTCCCTGCCCCAGTAAAAAAAAAAAGGACTTGGCTGTACTGGTTGAGTCAATCCTGGCCCCAGTAAAATAAATAAATAAATAAAATAAAAATAAAAAATATATATAAAAAAATCTTGCCTGGCACAGTGGGGCAGAGTTTGATGCAAGCACCTTCCACCTCCACTGAAGGGGCTGGGGGCGCTGTGTTGCTCTCTGTTGTGCTACTGTGTTCATGGCGGTGGTGGAGGCAGGTAAAGTGGAGACACCCAAGGCTCTCATCCCTGGATGGTGGATCTCAATCCCCACTGTTCTAGAAGCCCTTACTGAAAAGCAAGTGCAATCAGCTCCCTGGCACCAAGCTCTCCTGCATTTATCTTTGATGCCACTGGGATTCAATACTCCAAATCTTAAAAGTAACTGGTACTACTCAAATCTGCTCCTTCCTCTAGGTTAGAGGCTCTCTGCACTCTGACTAGTGTTCTTTGTCCCAGAAAAACAGCCCCCCACTCGTTGGGTGTGCAGATTCTATGCTTTGGCAGCACAAAAGCTGGAACCAGGTTATTCAGTTTCTGCAAGTGCCTTTGTTCCCTGCTGTTGATGAAAGGCCATTTGCTGGTGCCTGCAGGGTGTTTTGTCCTTGGA
The DNA here is from genome assembly GCF_922984935.1 of Meles meles. Lineage (NCBI taxonomy): Eukaryota > Metazoa > Chordata > Mammalia > Carnivora > Mustelidae > Meles > Meles meles. The sequence goes on from NC_060087.1 coordinate 53,838,461, forward strand.
GAGAATATATGCCCTCTTCCCAATGTACTTCAGGAAGGGGAATGATTTCTCCCAGTGAGACCCCTGGGATCACTACACCACTCTTGGGCCAGAACCTTCCTTTTCATCAGGAGTGTATGCTACAGCAACTCTCCTACAAAAGTCATGAACTTCCAAAAACTTAGAGGTACATCCACTGTTTGCAAAAACAAACAAACAAACAAACAAACAAACAAACCCCTGCACCATTCAGTTCCTCCAGATCCCCAGTCTATAGTCTGGAGAGGTCTTCTTGAGCAAACCCAGTGCTGCAATCTCTCAACCCCTTTCTCTCTCTCCCTTTCCTCTTCCTGCCAAAATGGTTCCCTCTACTCTGCAGCACAACAACTTTTTCTCCTCATTTCAGTTCCATGCACCTTGTGCCTGCCACATTCTCTCTCTCCAACCATAGAAATCCTTCTTCAAATTCTCAGATCAGTTTCCTGGGTGCTCCAAGTGATTTGATCTCAATATAACTGTGTTCAAGGAACTAGGAAAACCCCAGTTTTCCTACCCCTTACGTATTTGCTATCTTAACTCTTCCAGAATCTTGTAGTTTTGTCCTTCCTTTTATTAATGTGGTATTAATGTTGATTGGTTTGGGAACACAGAGCCACCCTTGAAACCAGGAATGAATCCTGCTTGATTATGGTGAATGATCTCTTTTAATGTACTGTTGGATTCAGTTTGCTAATATTTTATTGAGAATTTTTGCATCCATATTCACCAGAGATATTAAACTATAGTTTGTTCTTTTAATGTTTTTTTTTTTTTTAATCAGGGTAATGCTGCCCTCAAAGAATGAGTTTGGAAGTCTACCTTCCATTTCTTTGTTCTCTTTCTCTCTCTCTCTATCTCTCTCTCTTTGAATAGTTTGAAAAGAATACCTGTTGACTCTTCTTTAATTGCTTGTTAGAATTCACCTGTCATCTGGCCCTGGTCTTTGGCTTTTAGGGATATATATATATTTTTTTTTCATAAATACAACTTTTATTTTTAACTCTTTATCACTATTCTGGTTCATTTTTAATACATATATTTTTAATACATATAGATAATTTTTAACCTATTTACCATCACAGTGAAAGTTCAGTACATCAAATTCCTTAATAACCTTCTACCCTGAACTTTTTGATACATGCACCCGTGCTTTTATGATACTATATGTGGAAAACCCAAAAGACTCCACTCCAAAACTGCTAGAACTTGTACAGGAATTCAGTAAAGTGTCAGGATATAAAATCAATGCACAGAAATCAGTTGCATTTCTGTACACCAACAACAAGACAGAAGAAAGAGAAATTAAGGAGTCAATCCCATTTACAATTGTACCCAAAACTATAAGATACCTAGGAATAAACCTAACCAAAGAGACTAAGAATCTATATGCAGAAAACTATAAAGTACTCATGAAAGAAATTGAGGAAGACACAAAGAAATGGAAAAATGTTCCATGCTCCTGGATTGGAAGAATAAATATTGTGAAAATGTCTATGCTACCTAAAGCAATCTACATATTTAATGCAATCCCTATCAAAATACCATCCATTTTTTTTCAAAGAAATGGAACAAATAATCCTAAAATTTATATGGAACCAGAAAAGACATCGAATAGCCAAAGGAATATTGAAAAAGAAAGCCAAAGTTGGTGGCATCACAATTCCGGACTTCAAGCTCTATTACAAAGCCGTCATCATCAAGACAGCATGGTACTGGCACAAAAACAGACACATAGATCAGTGGAACAGAATAGAGAGCCCAGAAATCGACCCTCAACTCTATGGTCAACTAATCTTCGACAAAGCAGGAAAGAATGTCCAATGGAAAAAAGACAGCCTCTTCAATAAATGGTGCTGGGAAAATTGGACAGCCACATGCAGAAAAATGAAATTGGACCACTTCCTTACACCACACACGAAAATAGACTCCAAATGGATGAAGGACCTCAATGTGAGAAAGGAATCCATCAAAATCCTTGAGGAGAATGCAGGCAGCAACCTCTTCGACCTCAGCCGCAGCAACATCTTCCTAGGAACAACGGCAAAGGCAAGGGAAGCAAGGGCAAAAATGAACTATTGGGATTTCATCAAGATCAAAAGCTTTTGCACAGCATAGGGATATATATTTTTTAAGATTTTACTTATTTATTTGCCAGAAAGAGGGAGAGAGAGAGAGAGAGAGTGAGTGTGTGTGTGTGTGTGTGTGTGTGTGTGCATGCAGGGGGAGGGGCAGGCAGATGGAGAAGCAGGCAGAGAGAGAAGCAGGTTCCTTGCTGAACAAGGAGCCCAATGCAGGACTTGATCCCAGGACCCAGGGATCATGACCTGAGCCAAAGGAAGACGCTTAACTGACTGAGACACCCAGGAATCTCTGGGATATATTTTTTTAAGATTTTATTTATTTATTTGACAGACAGAGATCACAAGCAGGCAGAGAGGCAGGCATAGAGAGAGAGAGGAGGAAGCAAGCTCCCTGCTGAGCAGAGAGCCCGATGCGGGGCTCGATCCCAGGACCCTGAGATCATGACCTGAGCCAAAGGCAGAGGCTTTAACCACTGAGCCACCCAGGCACCCCTCTGGGATATTTTTATTACTCTCTTTAGTAGGAGAGTTGCTGTAGCATACACTCCTGATTCAATTTGTTTGCTGGTTATTGGTCTGTTGAAGTTTTCTCTTTCTTCCTGTTTCAGTTTGGTAGTTTATATGTTTCTAGGAACTAATCTGTTTCTTGAAGGTTGTCCAGTTTGATGGCATAGAGTTTTTCATAATTTTTTCATAATTGTTTCTGGTGTTGACTATTATTTCTCCTCTCTCATTTGTGATTTTATTCATTTGGGTCCTTTCTCTTTTCTTTTCAATAAGTCTGGCTAGGGGTTTATCAATTTTTTTTAATTTTGTCAATGAATCAGCTCTTGGTTTAATTGATTTGTTATATTGTTTCTTTAGTTTTTAAATCATTTATTTCTGCTTAAATCTTTATTATTTCCCTCATTCTGTTGCCTTTGGACTTTATTTGTTGCTCTTTTTCTAGCTTATCTAGGTGTAAGTTTAGGCTGTTTATTTGAGATTTTTCTTTCTTCTTTTTTTTTTAGGATTTTATTTATTTATTTGACAGAGAGAGAGATCACAAGTAGGCAGAGAGGCAGGCAGAGAGAGGAAGTGAAGCAGGCTCCCTGCTGAGCAGAGAGCCCGATGCGGGACTCGATCCCAGGACCCTGAGATCATGACCTGAGCCGAAGGCAGCGGCTTAACCCACTGAGCCACCCAGGTGCCCCAGAGATTTTTCTTTCTTCTTGATGTAGGTATGTATTCCTATATACTTCCTTCTTAGGACTGCTTTTGTTGTATCCCAAAACTTTTGGACCACTGCGTGTTCATTTTTATTTGTCTCCATGTCTTTTGTTTGTTTGTTTGCTTGTTTGTTTGTTTTTGGTTCTCTGATTTCTTTGTTGACCCCATCATTGTTTTGTAGCATGTTGTTTAACCTCCTTGCATTTGGGTTTACAGATTTCTCCTTGTGGAAATCTTCTTGATTTCCAGTTTCATTGTGTTATTGTCAGAAAGTTGCATGGTATGACTTCACGATTCTTTTATTGATTGAGGCCTATTTTATGATCTAATATGTGATCTCTGGAGAAAGTTCCATGTGCAATTGAAAGGAATGCGTATTTTATTGTTTTAGGATGGAATGCTGTGAATATATCTGTTATATTCATGTGGTCCAGTGTATCATTCAAAGCCATTAATTACTTACTGATTTTCTGTTTAGATGATCTGTCCATTGATGTAAGTGGGGTGTTACTCTCCCTTTAATATTATGAACTTCCCTTTCATATTACATTATTATATTACAATCAGTGAGTTTTTATGTTTGTTATTAATTATTTTATATATTTGTGTGCTCCCATGTTGGGTGCATAAATGTTTAAAATTGTTACATGTTCTTGTTGGTTTGTCCCCTTTATGATTATATACAGTTCTTCATTGTGCCTTGTTACAGTCTTTTTAAAAATATTTACCTTGTCTGATATAAGTATTAGTATTCTGGCCTTTTTTTTAGATTTTATTTTTATGTTATTATTTGAGGGAGAGAAATAGAGACCAAGTGTGAGCATTGCAGGAGGAGGGACAGAGGGACAAGCAGACTCTTGGCTGAGCCTAGAGCCTGGTGTGGGCTCGATCCCAGGACTTTGGGATCATGACCTGAGCCAAATGAAGATGCTTAACCAACTGAGCCAACCAGCCACCCCTACTCTGTCTTTCTTTTGACATCCATTTGCATGGTAGATGTTTTCTCATCCCCTCAGCTTCAATTTTCAGGTGTCTTCAGGTCTAAAATGAGGCCCTTGTAGGCAACATATAAATGGTCTTGTTTTTTATTCACTCTGATACTCTATGTCTTTTGATTGGATCATTTGGTTTGCATTCAGAGTAATTACTGATAGCTATGTATTTATTGCCATTCTATTGTTTTGCCATTGTTTCTGGAGATTTTCTCCAATCCTTTCTTCTGTCACTTTTTTTCTCTCTCATTTGTACTCAAGGAGTCCTCTATATATATCCTGCAGGGTGGTGTGGTCACAAACTCTTTTAGTTGTTGTTGTGGGTTTTTTTGTTTGTTTGTTTGTTTGTTTTCTGTTTTGTTTTGTTTTTGGTCTGGGAAAGTCTTTCTCTCTCCTATTCTGAATGATAGCCTTGGTGGATAGAGTATTCTTGGCTGTAGGTTTTTCACATTTAGCCCTTTGAACATATCATGCCACTCCCCTCTGCCTTGCTGTATTTCTGTTCAGAAATCTCCAGCTAGCCTTCTGTGTCTTCCATTTTAAGATAAGTACTTCTTTTGTCTTGATGGTTTTAAGTTTTTTTTTTCTTCATCACTATGTTTTGCAAATTTAACCATGATGTCTTGATGTTGGCCTGCTTTTGTTGATTTTAATGGGCATTCTCCGTGCCTCTGGATCTGGAGGTCTGCTTTCTTCCCCAGATTAGGAAAGTTTTCAGTATTTTTTCTTCAACTAAAATCTCTGCTTCTGGGACTATTACATTTAATGCGATCACTGAGTTCCCTAAGTCTATTTTCATGTTGAATAATTTTTCTTTTTCTCTTATGTTTAGTTTTGTTATTTTGTACCATTTTGTCTTCTAGGCCACTGATTCCTTCCTCTGCCTCATCCATTCCACCATTTATCCTATCAAGTGTGTTTCTAATCTTGTTTTTTGCATTTTGTGATTGATTTTTTAATTTTTATATTTATTTTTAAAACATTTTATTTATTTATTTGAGACAGAGAGAGAGAACACAAGTATGGGGAACGGGTAGAGGGAGAGGGGCAAATAGCTATGGTGATTACAGAACCCAACATGGGGCTCAATGCCAGGACCCTGGGATCATGACCTGAGCCAAATGCAGATGCTCAACCAACTGAGCCATCCAGGCACCTGACTGATTCTTTTTAAATTCTTTTTTTGTCTGTCATAAGCCTCTCCCCTGATGTCTTTTAATCTTTCCTCAGACCCAATGAGTATCTTTATGATTCTTTAAATTCTTCATCAAGCATATTATTTATATCTGTTTTGCTTAACTCTCTATCTGTGACTTTATCTTCTTTCATTTGGGGTAAATTCCTCCATCTTGGAATTTTGTCTCAGTCTCTACCTTCTTCTGTGTGTAATGAAATCCAGTATGTCTCCTGCTCCTGAAACTCATGATATTTTGAAGAAGAGATCATGTAGTGTCCAAAGCCTGGCAGTTCAAGGAGTGTCTCTATTGTGTGTTGTGTGTTTTCTGCTGTTGTTTGGCTGTTCTCTCCTTCTGGCCAGTCATGTGCACAGGCTCTTCTTGGCTGCTGCGGACGTGTTTAGTCCCTGACCTGAATGTAGTGAGTTTTAATTAGGTGAGCTTTGGTCTGCTTATGAAATGTAACCTGTCATCACCTCCACTTGAACTGAGAACCTGTAGAACTCTCTGATTAGGAGACTTGACATAGGCAGGATTTTGAACTGTTCTTATGGGAGAGGAGCCTGCTTCATTGTGACTGAAGCAAACTTGACCGAGAAGGGCAGTCTTACTAGAGTGTAGGCATGTGAGACTGCATGTATGCCCTTTAGGCAACCAGTGTCAGCACTGTGCTATTTCCTGCAGGTGCCTCTGTTTTTATGCTGAGAGGTGGGGTAGGGAATTGGTGCCAGCACACTCCTTTGTTCCTGGAGAGGTGTCTCTGTAAATACTGCTTCTTAGAGACATGCTCCAAGAATAATGAATCATCTACCCACTGTGTGCCCCAGGCACTCTCAATATTAATGTTTCCAAGTGTCTGCCCCTAGGTTGTTTGTCTGCTTTCTCTTGAGGACTAGCACAGTGTCCTCTGGGCTCTATCTCAGGCAAGCCAGTTGACCTTTCAAACTCCAGGCTTTAAGCCCTGTTGGTTGCAAGAAATCATAAAATTAGTCCCTCTCATTTTCTAAACCAGCCACTGTGGGGAAATATTATCCCTGTGCATTTCTCATGTGTGTTTTTCACACTCTTGTTCTTCTCCAAGACCACAACTCCCTCCTCTCTGCAGCACCCACAGTCCATTTCCCTCTAAAGCAAATCTCTGAACCTCTTATCTTTTTCAATGTGGCCTCTTCTCTCCCTTCAGTTGCGGAGTTTGTTCTCATTCTTTAGGTCTATTTCTTGTTGTTGTTGTTGTTGTTGTATTTTTTTTTACACTCATTTGGCAGTTATGTGGTTGTGGTCATGGGACAAGGCAAGCTTAGGGTCCCCTTCACTCTGCCACCATCTTCATTTTAGTCAAGACGTATATGAAGACATACCTATTTTAATTAAACCAAAAAGCTCAAAGTACCTTTCACTTACTAAAAATTTTCCTAGATCCCTGGAGCTTGAAAACCATTTGGTTTATATTTTTATATTTTTGAGTGTTTTATAATACTTTTGAATGTTTTACAATACTTGATTTGACAAGTGCCCTTTTTAAAAAAAGATTTTTATTTATTTATTTGACAGAGATCACAAGTTGGCAGGGAGGCAGGCAGAGAGATGGTGAAGCGACTCCCTGCTGAGCCGAAAGCCCAATGTGGGGCTCAATCCCAGGACCCTGAGATAGTGACCTGAGCTAAAGGCAGAGGCTTAACCCACCGAGCCACCCAGGAACCCCATAAGTGCCCATTTTTAAAGACAACTAAATAGAGGCATTTTACAGGTTATTTTGGCAATACCATTTGGAGGTAGAAAAAATATAACACATTTACAACATAGATACATGCACAGATGCACATATACAGACAGATACAAACAGAGATATTTTAGCTTTTGTATTAAAATTTATCCATGATGGAGATTTAATTATGCAGTACTCAGTACTTTATAAAATAAGTGTCAGATACAAACTATGTTTCTGTAAGTTGAAACAAATTGAGGTTCAGATAGCTAAAGCTTTTTATTAATATTTGTGGAGAAGACACCTAAGATTTTTTATTCACTTAATTTCCAAATAACTCTCCCCCCCCTTTTTTTTCCTGATAAAAATTACTTCCCTGAGGTTTGAATTTCAAAGGAACATCTGAGATAGAGGTCCCTAGAGAAAAATAGGTAGGACATTTACAACTTAGAGGAAAAGGGGAAAAAAATCAAGTTCTTCAAAGGAGGGCTTTTGTTTCCTAAATCCAGATGTATGACCTAGTGGAGACGGGAGACTTCCTCATAGAGGGTGCAAAGGATACCACCGTTCCAAAATGCAGAACCACTATCAATATAACAAAGAAAGGTTTAGGCAATTCCCCTTAGGGTTGGCAATAATTGGTAGGTCTCTAGCTCTAGTGAGGTTCAACCATTTTTGTCCAGCCATATTGATCCAGAAATGGGATGCAATTCTCATCTCTATCCAGCCGTATTTTGGGGCTCCCAATGCGATGGTTGGTAAGCCATGTTCTCAGCACACACCAGTTGTCACGAGGAGACAAAGGATCAATAATCAATCCTTCTGGATTATTAAGGAAGGGACTACATGAAATTTTACCTTTCTTTCTCGACTTTCACTGATAGCAGTTTGGGACAGCTGACTTTTTTAAGAATTCTCAGAACCTAGCAGTAGTCGTGGCCGAGTGGTTAAGAACAAAGTCCAAACTATCAACTACTACCCAAGCAAAATGCACCCTAGGAAAAACCTGAAGTTTTCAGAAGCTACCACAGATGTACAAATTCAGGTTTATTCAAAACAATAAAATAAAAAGTGAGGGTGAAGAAAGACTATAATCTCTCAGGGTGGACAAAGCAGGGTGATCTGCCTATTCCTGAATGACCTTTTTTCTCTGTGTTAGGAGACACTGTATCCCAAAGTTGCAAAGAAATCACAATAAGATAAATTGAATAGAGTGAAAAAAGGACTAGTATGAGGCATAATTCCATAAAATGAAGATGTGAAAAAAATAAAAGTTAAAAATCTGCTTAAAAACATAGTTGGGAAATAAAAATCTATTTGAAATGGGAACAGGGCAAAAAAAAAGAAAGGGGGCACCTGGGTGGTGCAGTGGGTTAAAGCCTCTGCCTTCGGCTCAGGTCATGATCTCAGGGTCTTGGGATCGAGCCCCGCATCAGGCTCTCTGCTCAGCAGGAAGTCTGCTTCCCCCTCTCTCTCTCCCTGCCTCTCTGCCTACTTGTGATCTCTGTCTGTGAAATAAATAAAAAAAAGAAAAAGAAAGGAATAAAAAAGAAATATAAAATTTTAGCCTGAAGTATAAATGAGTCATGAGGGATCACCTGGAGCTCAATATATTATTTTCTCATTGTACTTGAGTTTTATAGTCTTGTGGGAAATAAACTTGTCATTCACCTGTTCTTCCAGTATCTTCTGGGGGAGGGACTTGCTGCTCAACTTCTCAGGGTTCTTTGCCTTAGTGGAGTTGCCCCACCCCTTGTCAGGGGGATGGACTTAATGTGAGCTAGTCATCTGTGTGGCTTTCTTTCCCTGGCAGCTTTCCATGCTTCTTTAGAGGGTTAGAGCAAATATGACCATGTGGGAATCTCTGGCTCAGAGGCACAATATCATGGTCTCTCTTTTCTTCAATAAACCCTCCAGGTCAATCCATCTCAACTTCTGTGTATATCAAACTCCACAAACTCATGTTATTCATGCCTGCTGCAACTCTCCTGGGGAGTTCTGGGGACCTGTGGGGGTCTCTGTGCTTTGTGCCTTTGCAAATGCAAGCGGCCATGGGCTCACATATGTACCCTCTTCTGAGGATCCCAGGTCATGGTTAGTTGCAGTCCCAGTGCCATTTTGGGGGCCACACCACCCTGAGAGCTGTTGCCCAGTCATGAACTCAGCTGTTAAATATCCCACAACTTCTCATCCTTTTCAGGGTGCTCAGGAAATGAGCAGTCTCCCTACCAGTCTGGGTTCCTTCACTGTGCAGTAACTTTTTGTTTTGTACTCCTAGTAGTTTATTTTTGCTTTTGTTTTCCTTGCCTAAGGAGACATATTTAGGAATCTGTACTTAAGGCCATGTCAAGTAGATTACTGCCTGTGTTTTCTTCTAGGAGTTTTATAGTTTCAGGTGTCACATTTAAGTCTTTTATCTCCTTTAAAATTTTGTGTATGGTGTACTAAAGTGGTCCAGCTTGATGTTTTTGCATGTTGCTGGCCAGTTTTCCCAGAACCATTAATAGAAGAAACTATTTTCTCACCATTGTATATTCTTACTTCCTTTGTCATAGATTATTTGATCATATAAATGTGGATTTATTTCTGGGCTCTCTGTTCTGTTCTATTGACCTATATGTCTTTTTTTTTTTTTTTTTTTTTTTTGGCTAGTCCAATACTGCTTTGATTACTATAGTTTTGTAGTATATCTTGAAATATGGTATTGTGATACCTCCAGTTTTGTTCTTCAAGATTGCTTTGCTTAGTCACAATCCTTTTGTACAATGACATTTTATTCTAATCACTTTTGGGAACAAAGAATTGAAAAAATTGCACGAACAGTTTTGTTTAATTCTGTAGGCATTCGTTATTGGCTTTTTATAGTGTCTAATCAGACGTTAGACTATCTCTTAGGATATAAAGATGTATAAGATCTTTAATCTATCACATAATGATAGGGGGACATTATAGATCTTCAGTAGATCACAGTCTAGTTTATAATGTCACAAAGCTCTTTATAATGTCACAAAGCTTCTTAATCCTGTGACATAATGTTCCTTAAACACACTATATATAACTAATTATAACTAATTATTATAATTATTATTAATAACTATTAATAACTATTAACTACAAAAAATGCCATACCTTGACTGTATTTCTATTATAATTTTCATTTCTGATTTTCCTTTACTTTTAGAAAAGGATGAACAAATTTATCTTACCAACCTCTCCAACTAAACTGTGAGATAAAACATATCGTACTGAATTCCTACTCCTATACCATCTAGTGCTCTTAAGACCTAGTAGAATTTTGGGGGAAAGGCACAATGGAAATTACCACTTAATCACAAGTATCACAAAAAATACTAAGTGTTCCTATTTTCCCATTTCTCTTTCTTGTCTTTTTACCATTGACATATATGGATGAATTTCTTGTATCAGATTCAGGGGAAGTGGGAAATGATATACTGATTTAAGAAAAGCATATGAAGAATATGGGATACCCTTTTGCATGCAAATATTTTATTTCATTTGAACATTAAATTTATCCTGATTTTTTAAAAAAATAGCTATTGGTATCTATCAAACAGATTCCAGATTTTGTCTGGGTTAGATAATTCTGATGAAGAGGTACCAGCATCTTTCCATAAGTACCATGAATATTTATGTGCTTGTAGTATGTTTAAAGAACATTATATCACAGGATTAAGAAGCTCTCTAGAAAAAAATTGAACAAGAGAAAATAATAAGAAAAATAGAGTACATAATACTTTAATTAAAGGGAACGTAGTTCTTTTTTTTTAAAGATTTTATTTATTTATTTGATAGAGATCACAAGTAGGCAGAGAGGCAGGCAGAGAGAGAGGAGGAAGCAGGCTCCCTGCAGAGCAGAGAGCCCCATGCGGGGCTCAATCCCAGGACCCTGAGATCATGACCTGAGCTGAAGGCAGAGGCTTTAACCCACTGAGCCACCCAGGCACCCCAAAGGGAACTAAGTTCTTTAAACAAAGGTCTAGTCTGGTTATAAAAATAACATACATTTGTTATAGAAAACTTCAAAACATATATGGTATATACCCAGCCTCTTATTTTGGTATAGCAGCACAAACTTGTTGAAACACTAAGAGATAAGATTTGTGGGGCTTGAATGTTGAAAGCTTAGATTTCATCTGTGCTTTATTGGGTGGTTTTCCATTGGGCAATTGGATATATGAATCTGGGATTCAGAGGAGAAGATAAGACAGAATAAATATATTTGACAGTTTGCAGAGTAGGAGCAGGGTTGAAATTCACAGGTATGGATTAGATATCCTATAAAAAAGATAGAATGTGACAAGAAGGGAACTAAGAACAGAACTCCATGAAAAACAACATTTAAGATGGAGAAAAGAGAAGAGGAGTCCATGATGGAAACTGAAAAGGAATTAGAGGTAGAATGAGGACCAGAAGAGCTAGTCCTAAAGTGAATTGCGTAAAGAATTTCAAGAAGTAAGGAGGAACTACAGTATCCATTACCATGAAAAGTTAAGATAAGTTCTGAAAAATAAATATTATATTTGTAAATAGGCAGTCATTGATGATCTTAGAAAAATCATTTTTAGTTGCGTGTGGGGAAAAAGCCAGATTACCTTCATTTGAAATATGAATGGGAGGAACTAAAGAGTGTGAAAGTAGACTCTGAGTAAACATGGCTATGAATGAGGAGGAATGACAGATGTAGGTAAGATCCACATGTAGGGAGAGGAACCTTTCCTTGCTCTCTCCCTGTATCTCAGCTTTGTTTTAAGATCTTTAAGATCATCTTTATATGCTGAGATGTAAGATCCAGTAATAAATGTAATAGTTAAGGTTAACATTATTGAATGCTTACTCTGTGTGAGGAACTCTGCTAGCTTCTGGGCATATATTATATATTTAATAATTACAACAATCTTATGAGAGAGACAAAGATAACATGATATTTCTGAGTTTGCACAAATGATTAATAGTAGAGTTAGGAGTTGAACGTGAACAGTTTGATCATTTAGCCTATACTTATAATCATTATAATCATTAAGCTATACTGCCTCCCAAATAGAGAAGAGATGGGGAAAAAACAAAAAAGAGGAGATCATGGATAAAACAAAGTCCTTCAAATATATGGGAACACATGCCATTCAGAGTATTCAGAAGTTAAAGTATAGGCCTTTTAGCACCAAGAGGGACAACTCTTTCTTCCACTTAGGAAAGAAGAGAGTAAGGATATGCTTGATATAGAAATGTTTGGGAACTTTATAAATTTGTGCTTAATTTAAATATGCAAGCCCACACTTTAACACTTCCTATCCCCTTAATCCTGGTCTCCATCTGACATACTATATATTTATTGATCTGTCTTGATTATTATTTTGATCCCAGCAAAATGGTAATTTTATATTCTTGATGAAAATAGTATCAGTGGAAAAATGGTAGTAGAAACCCAAGGGAATGATTTGAGAAAAACAATAATTGAAAAAAAAAAATCAATACAGTAATTATAGAACAATTTCAAGTTTTGTGGTAAGTCATAGAATGGAGTGAAACAATAGTATGTGGAGAAGGTAGCATTAATGGTAAATGTTTCTTTTAGAATGGACAGCCATGAATGTGTTATAAGCTGAGGAAGAGGAGCCAGTTGACAGAAACATGAAGGATACTAGTGGTGGTAAATCATTGACAACAGTCTGATGGATGTGGGATCAAGGTCATATTTGAGGAAGTTACCTTTATTGAGGAAGAGATATGTATCTTTTTCTTATGGAAATGGAGGTGGTAAAGATGGGTACATCTTTACAGTTACAAGTATATGTATATATTACCTATCTCTCTCATTATACTGTACAAAAGTTTGTGTATGTTGTTCACTGTTGAATGCTGAGTGCCTGAACTGTGTTGTAGCTTACAGTAAATGCACATTTACTTGGATGGAATGAATATTAATAGATAAGTTCAGAGTTATAAGGGAAAGAATTAGAGGAAACTTTCACCTGATACTTTCTATTATATCTTTAACCAGAAAAAAGACAATTTGTATAAAAATGAGGGTGATGGGTAGAGGAATCTTAAACTCTGCCTCTATAAAGAATTAAAATTAGTGATCAGCATTAAGGGGGCACATGATGTGAGGCATATTGGGTGTTATATGCAACTGATGAATTATTGAACTCTACAACTGAAACTAATGATGGCTAATTGAATTTGAATTTTAAAAAGGTGGAATCACAATGACAGCCCAGAATTATTTGAGACCCAGATGAGGTTGAACTTTTTCTATTTCAAACTTCTATTGATGTAACTTATGTAAAGCACTCTACACATTGGCATATGGTTGTCCTTAAGTAAATGTTAGTTCCTTTCCCCCGTTCCCTGATACCATTTACTTATTAAGGCATGTTATCTCAGTAGTTCCAGATTGTGTACTTCTTGATAATGTAGACTGTGTGTTATATTTCTTTGTATTCTCCACTCCCTTCTTTCTTTGACACAATAATGACAATAGCAATAAGTGATGTATAGTGTTTTACAATTTACAAAGATTTTTATACAAATTACCTCATTTAATCTTTAGAATAACATACGTATTATGAGCTTTTGATAGGTGAGTACACTGGAGCTCAGGAAGATGTAATGGCATGTTCTAGGTTTTAGAGCAAGCAAGTGGATAAACAGAACCCCAAATATTGCTAGCTACTAGATCTCAATGCACACCAACTAACTGAATGTGTAAGGTATGGTAAAGATGAATCTTAACGATGGATGGAATTGGTAGATGAATAAAGTGAGTCAGAGACAATATCACTGAATGCCAGAACTTTTTAAACATTAGCAACATATAAATTGAGAAGAGAAACTAAAGGGGATTAAATAATGGGTTTGGATTTTTTGGTTTATTTAATTTTTTTGCTAAGTTCAATTAGCCAACATATAGTGCATCATTCGTTTTTGATGTAGTGTTCAATGATTCATTATTTGCATATAACACCCAGTGCTCATGAGATCACGTGCCCTCCTTAATGTTCATCACCCAGTTTGGATTTGGATTTTTACATGTGAATTATTATATTGCTGGTATATCAAAGAATAGGTGAGATAAAGGACAGTAACTTCTTCCTCCTTTTACCAATTCTGATCTATTCTTTACACAGCAGCCATCCTTTAAAAATATAGCTGTGACTTTAATGAGTTAGTGAAGCAATCAAAGAAGAAATAAAAGAATAAAAGAATACATGTAGACAAATAAAAACGAAAAGAAGCAATTGTCCAACATCACTGTGACACAGCAAAAGCAGTTATAAAAGAGAAATATAGCAACAGAAGCCCAACTCAAGAAATACAGAAAAGCTCAAATAAACAATCTAAACTTACACCCAAGGGAACTGGAAAAAGAACAAAGCCCAAGGTGAATAGAAGGACAAAAATAAGAATCAGAGCAGAAATAAATGACAGAGACTTAAAAAAATTTAAAAAAAATCAATGAAACCATGAACCAGTTTTTTGAAGTGATAAACAATATTGATAAACTCTTAGGCAGACTCATTAAGAAAAAAAGAGAAAGGATTCAAATAAAATCATAAACAAGAGAGAAATAAGGGCTGACACCACAGGAATACAAAGGATTAGGAAGAATAATATAGAAAAATCATATGCCAACAAATAAGACACAGATGTGGAATTTAAGACACAAAACAAATGAGTAAAAGGGAAAAAAGAGAAATTAAAAAACAGACTTTTTAAAATTTTAGTTATTAAACAGTGCAGTATTGGTTTCTGGAATAGAATTCAGTGATTCATCGCTTATATGAAATACCCAGTGCTCATCACAAGAGCACTATTTAATAACAGTCACCCATCTAGCCCATCCCCACCTCCCTCCATCAACCCTCCATTTGTTCTCTATTATTAGTCTATTATGTTATGGCTTGTATCCATCTCTCCCATTTTTTTTCTTTTCCCCCTTCCCATATGACATTTGGGCTTTCTCCATAGTTTGACTATTGTTGCTAATGTTGTTATAAACATTGGGGTGCATGTACCCAATCAAATCTGTATTTTTGTACCTTTTGGGTAAATACCTAGTAGTGCAATTGCTGGATCATGCAGTAATTCTACTTTTAAGTTTTTGAAGAGTCTCCAAACTTTTCTCCAGAGTGGCTCTCCCATTTTTCATTCCCAAAAACGGTACAAGAGAATTCCCCTTTCTCCAGGTCTTGTCAACACCTGTTGTTTCTTCTGTTATAAATTTTAGCTATTCTGACAGGTGTGAGGTGGTATCTCATCATTAATTATGAACAAACTGATGGTTATCGGAGTGTAGGAGAATGGGGGATATGTTCAATAGGTGATGTGGATTAAGTAGTACATTTGTGATGAACACTGAGTGATATATGGAATTATTGAATCAATATATTGTACACCTGAAACTAATAAAACATTGCATGTTTAAAAAAAGAAGAAATGTACAAATTCCTAGAAACATAAACACTTATATAACTGAATCAGGAAGAAAACTAAAATCCAAACAGACCAGTTACTAGTAATGAAATTGAGTTGGTAATCAGGAGCACAACAAAATATAAAAGTCCAGGACCAGATGGATTCACAGGCATATTTTACCAGAAATTTAAAGAAGAGTTCATACCTATTCTCCCCAAACTATTAAAAAAGTGGAAAAGTAAAGAAAGTTCCCAAATATATTCTAATAGTTCAGCATTACCCTGATACTAAAATTCTAAAAAAAAAGACACTGCAAAAAAGAAAACTAAAGGCCAATATCCCTGATGAACATAGATGCAAAAGATCTCAACATAAATGTTAGCAAACTGCTTTCAACAATACATTGAAGGATGAGTTACCCAGATGAAGTGGGATTTATTTCATGGATGCAAAATGATTTAATATTCACAAATCAAAGGATATACTACATTAGTAAAATGAAGGATAAAAGCCATGTGACACAAAGATCCAGAAAGTGCATTTGAAAAATTCAGCACTTATTTGCGATAAAAAAGCCCAACAAAGTGGGTTTAGAGGGAAAATACCTCAATGTATTGAAAGCTGTTTATGAAAATCCCATAGAGATTTTCATCTAAGATCATTTTTTAAAAAATTTTATTTAAATTACAGTTAGTTAACATAAAGTGTCATATGGGTTTCAGGTGAACAATACAGTGACTCAACACTCCTGTACAATACCTGGTGCTCATCACAGGTGCATTCCTTACCATCCCCCCACTCCCCTCCACTCTAGTAAACATTGGTTTGATCTCTATAGTTAAGAGTCTGTTCCTTAGTTTGCTTCAATCTCTCCCTTTCTTTTTGGTCCGTTTGTTTGTTTGTGTTCTTTCTTAAATTTCACATATGAATGATAACATATGATGACTGTCTTTCTGGCTGACTTATTTCATTACCACAATACTCTCTAGTTCCATCTACATCTTTGCAATGGCAAGATTTTGGTTTTTTGATGGCTGAGTAATATTCTATGGCATGGATATACCACATCATCTTTATCCGTTTGACAGTCAAAGGACAATTATGCTGTTTCCATAATTAGACGATTGTAGATAATGCTGCTAAACATCAGGGTGTATGTACACCTTTGATTTAGTATTTTCACATACTTTGGGTAAATACATAGTAGTGAAATTGCTGGATTGTGGGATAGTTCTGTTTTGAAATTTTTGAGGAAACTCCCTACTATTTCCCAGAGTGACTGCACAAGATTGCATCCCAACCAACAACACAGGAGGGTTCCCCTTTCTCTTCATCCTCACCAGATCCTGTTGTTCCTTGTGTTAATTGTAGCTGCTCTGATGTGTGTTGAATTGTAGTCTCAACATTCCTCCTGTCTCATTGTTTGTATATAGAAATGCAAGTGACTTCTGTGCATTGATTTTATAACCTGCCATTTTGCCGAATTCCTGTATTTGTTCTAGCAGTTTTTTTGGTGGAGTCATTCAGGTTTCCTACGTAGAGTATCATGTCACCTGCAAAGAGTGGAAGTTTGGCTTCTTTGTTGATTGAATGTCTTTCATTTCTTTCTGTTGTGTGATTGCTGTGACAAGACTTACAGTACTATGTTGAACAATAATGGTGAGAGTGGACATCCCGGTCATATTCCTGATGTCAGGTGAAAAGCTCTGTTTTCTCCTTGAGGAAGATATTACGTGTGAAACTTTCCTATAAGAACGTTATGTTGTTGAAGTATGTTTCCTTTATCCCTACTTTGTTGGGGGTTTTTATAATGGTTGTTGTACTTTTTCAAATGCCTTTTTTCATCTATTGAGGGGATTATATGGTCTTTTTAAAAAAAAATTATTTTTGCAGTGTTCCAAGATTCATTGTTTATGCAGCACACCCAGTGCTCCATGCAGTAAGTGCCCTCCTTAATACCCATTACCAGGCTCACCCATCCCCCATCCACACTCCCTTTCAAAATCCTCAGTTTGTTTCTGAGTCCACCGTCTCTCATGCTTCATTTCTCCCTCCGATTTCCCCCAATTCACTTTTCCCTTCCTTCTCCTAATGTCCTCCATGTTATTCCTTATGCTCCACAAGTAAGTGAAGCAATATGATAATTGACTCTCTCTGCTTGGCTTATGTCACTCAGCATAATATCCTCCAGTCCTGTCCATGTTGATACAAAAGTTGGGTATTCATTCTTTCTGATGAAGACATAATATTCCATTGTATATAGGGACCATATCTTCTTTATCCATTCATCTGTTGAAGGGCATCTCAGCTCTTTCCACAGACTGGCAATTGTGTGCATTATTGCTGTGAACACTGAGGTACATATGGCCCTTCTTTTCACTGTACCTGTATCTTTGGGGCAAATACCCAGTAGTTCAATTACAGGGTCATAGGGTAGCTCTATTTTTAATTTCTTAAGGAATCACCACACTGTTTTCCGAAGTAGCTGCACCAACTTGCATTCCCACCAACAGTTTGAGAAAGTACCCCTTTCTCCACATCCTCTCCAACACATGCTGTTTAGTGTCTTGTTAATTTTGTCTGTTCTAACTGGTGTAAGGTGGCATCTCAATGTGGTTTTGATCTGAATCTCCCTGATGGCTATTGATGAAGAACATTTTTTTCACGTGTCTGTTAGCCATTTGTATGTCTTCTTTGGAGAAGTGTCTGTTCATGTCCTCTGCCCATTGTTTGATATGATTATCTGTTTTTGTGTGTTGAGTTTGAGGTTCTTTATAGATTTGGATATCAGCCCTTTGTAGTGTCATTTGTGAATATCTTCCCCCATTCCGTGGGTTAACTTTTTGTTTTGTTGACTATTTCCTTTGCTGTACAGAAGCTTTTGATCTTGATAAAGTCCCAAAAGTTCATTTATGCTTTTAGTTCCTTTGATTTCGAGACATGTCTTGAAAGAAGTTGCTGTGGCCAGTGTCGAAGAGGTTACTACCTATGTTCTCCTCTAGGATTTTGATAGATTCCTGCCTCATGTTGAGGTCTTTTATCCATTTCAAGTTTGTCTTTGTGTCTTATAGGAAAGAGAATGGTCGAGTTTCATTCTTCTACACATAGCTGTTGAATTTTCCCAGCACCATTTATTGAAGAGACTGTTTTTTTCCCCACTGGATATTTTTTCCTGCTTTGTCAAAGATTTTTTGACCATAGAGTTACGGGTCCATTTCTGGACTCTCTGCTCTGTTCCACTGGTCTTTGTGTCTTTTTTGTGCCAGTAACATGCTGTCTTGGTGATCATAGCTTTGTAGTAAAGCTTGAAATCAGGCAACACGATGCCCCAGGTTTGTTTTTCTCTTCAGTATTTCCCTAGCGATTCAGGGTCTTTTCTCATTCCGTACAAATTTTAGGATTATTTGTTCTAGCACTTTTTTTTTTTGATGGTTCTTCATTTTTTTTTAATTTTAATTTTTATTTTTATTTTTTTCAGCGTAACAGTATTCATTCTTTTTGCACAACACCCAGTGCTCCATGCAAAACGTGCCCTCCCCATCACCCACCACCTGTTCCCCCAACCTCCCACCCCTGACCCTTCAAAACCCTCAGGTTGTTTTTCAGAGTCCATAGTCTCTTATGGTTCGCCTCCCCTCCCCAATGTCCATAGCCTGCTCCCCCTCTCCCAATCCCACCTCCCCCCAGCAACCCCCAGTTTGTTTTGTGAGATTAAGAGTCATTTATGGTTTGTCTCCCTCCCAATCCCATCTTGTTTCATTTATTCTTCTCCTATCCCCCTACCCCCCCATGTTGCTTCTCCATGTCCTCATATCAGGGAGATCTTATGATAGTTGTCTTTCTCCGATTGACTTATTTCACTAAGCATGATACGCTCTAGTTCCATCCACGTCGTCGCAAATGGCAAGATTTCATTTCTTTTGATGGCTGCATAGTATTCCATTGTGTATATATACCACATCTTCTTGATCCATTCATCTGTTGATGGACATCTAGGTTCTTTCCATAGTCTGGCTATTGTAGACATTGCTGCTATAAACATTCGGGTACACGTGCCCCTTCGGGTCACTATGTTTGTATCTTTAGGGTAAATACCCAAAATCTATAAGGAACTTAGCAAACTCAACACCCAAAGAACAAACAATCCAATCAAGAAATGGGCAGAGGACATGAACAGACATTTCTGCAAAGAAGACATCCAGATGGCCAACAGACACATGAAAAAGTGCTCCACGTCACTCGGCATCAGGGAAATACAAATCAAAACCACAATGAGATATCACCTCACACCAGTCAGAATGGCTAAAATTAACAAGTCAGGAAATGACAGATGCTGGAGAGGATGTGGAGAAAGGGGAACCCTCCTCCACTGTTGGTGGGAATGCAAGCTGGTCCAACCACTCTGGAAAACAGCATGGAGGTTCCTCAAAATGTTGAAAATAGAACTACCCTATGACCCAGCAATTGCACTACTGGGTGTTCTAGCACTTTTAAAAATGCCAGTCATACTTTGATTAGGATGGCATTGAAAGTGTAGATTGCTCTTGGCAGTATAGACATTTTAACAATGTTTATTGTTATAATCCACAAGCATGGAATGTTTTTCCATCTTTTCCTGTCTTCCTCAATTTCTTTCATATGTGTTCTGTCTTTTCTCAAATAAAGATCCTTTACCTCTTTGGTTAGGTTTATTCCCAGGTATCTTCTTGTTCTTGGTGCTATAGTAAATGGAATTGATTCTCTAATTTCACTTTCTATAGTTTCATTGTTACTGTATAAGGAAGCAACTGTGCATATAAAAAAAATTTCTGTGCATTGATTTTGTATCCTAACACATTACTGAATTGCTCTATGAGTTCTAGTAGTTTGGGGGTGGAGTCTTTTGGAGTTTCCATATAAAGTATCATATCATCTGCAAAGAGAGTTTGGCTTCCTCTTTGTCAATTTGAATACCTTTTATTTCTTTTTGTGGTCTGAATGCTGTTCCTACGACTTCTAGTGTTCTGTTGAACAAGAGTAGCGAGAGTGGGCATTCTTGTCATGTTCTTGATCTCAAAAGGAAGGCTGTCAGCTTTTTCCCATTGAGAATGATATTCATTGTGGGTTTTTCATATATAGATTTTATGAAGTGAATAATGTTCCCTCTGCTCCTATACTTTGAAGAGTTTTAATCAGG
Source organism: Meles meles (assembly GCF_922984935.1). Taxonomy (NCBI): domain Eukaryota; kingdom Metazoa; phylum Chordata; class Mammalia; order Carnivora; family Mustelidae; genus Meles; species Meles meles. Next base: position 53,859,253 of record NC_060087.1, read on the forward strand.
AACGGATGCTGTAGTTTGTCAAATGCTTTTTCTGCATCAATTCAGAAGACCATATGGTTCTTTTCTCTTCTCTTATTGGTTTGTTCTATCACATTGATTGATTTGTGAATGTTGAACCACACTTGTATCCCATGGATAAATCCCACCTGGTCATGGTGGATAATCTTTTTAATGTACTGTTGAATGTAATGTCCTATTACCTAGGATCTTGTTGAGAATCTTGGCATCCATATTCATCAGGGACATTGTTATGAAATTCTCCTTTTTGATAAGGTCTTTGCTTGGTTTGGTGATCAGGATAATGCTGGATTCATAGAAAGAGCATGGAAGTTTTCCTTTTACTTCTGTTTTTTGAAACAGCTTCAGGAGAAGAGGTATTATTTCTTCTTTGAATGTTTGGTAGAATTTCCCCAGGGAATCCGTCAGGTTCTGGGCTCTTGTTTTTTGGGAGATTTTTGATCACTTCTTTGATCTCGTTACTAGATAGTGGTCTATTCAAGTTGTGAATTTCATCCTGTTTCAGTCTTGAAAATTTATAGATTTCCAGGAATGCATCCATTTCTGCTCAGTTGCTTAACTAATTGGCATATAACTGTTGATAATTTATGATGATTGTTTCTATTTCCTTGGTGTTAGTAGTGATCTCTCCCCTTTCATTCATAATTTTATTAATTTGAGTCCTCTTTCTTTTCTTTTGGATTAGTTTGGCCAGTGATTTATCAATTTCATTGATTCTTTCAAAGAACCACCTTCTACTTTCATTGATGTGTTCTACTGTATCTCTAGATTCTAACTCATTGAACCCTGCTCTATTCTTAATTATTTCCCTTCCTGTGTGTGGTGTTGGCTGAATTTGTTGTTGATTTTCAAGTTATTTAAGGTGTAAAGAGAGTTGGTGTATTCAGGATTTTTCAATTTTTTTGAGTGAGGCTTGGATGGCTATGTATTTATTTCCCCCTTAGGACTGCCTTTGCTGTATCCCATAGGTTTTAGGCCAATGTGTTTTCATTCATATTGGTTTCCATGAATTGTTTACATTCTTCTTTTATTCCGAGGTTATTCCAAACACTCTTGACCCAGATGGTCTTTAGCTTCCAAGTGTTTATATTCCTTCCAAACTTTTTCTTGTGGTTGAGTTCCAGTTTCAAAGCATTGTGGTCTGAGAATATGCCATGAATAATCTCAAAATCTCAGTATTGGTTGAGCTTTGATTTGTGATCCAGTATGTGGTCCATTCTGGAGAAAGTTCCATGTGCACTCAAGAAAAATGAGTATTTTTTTGTTTAGGTTGGAATGTTCTGTATATATCTTTGAGGTCCATCTCATCCAATGTGTTATTCAGAGCTTTTGTTTCTTTATTGATTTTCTGCTTGGATGATCTGTCTGTTACTGAGAGTGGTTTGTTAAGATCCCCTGCAATTAATGTATTTGTATTAATATGAATATTTTGATTAACAGTGGCTTCTGTAAGATATTTGTAAATGACAGTACAGACAAAAGGTTGATATCCAGGATCTATAAAGAACTTCTCAAACTCAACACACACAAAAGAGATAATCATATCAAAAAATGGGCAGAAGATATGAATAGACACTTCTCCAACAAAGACATACAAATGGCTATCAGACACATGAAAAAATGTTCATCATCACTAGCCATCAGGGAGATTCAAATTAAAACAACATTGAGATACCACCTAACACCAGTTAGAATGGCCAAAATTAGCAAGACAGGAAACAACGTGTGCTGGAGAGGATGTGGAGAAAGGGGAACCCTCTTACACTGTTGGTGGGAATGCAAGTTAGTGCAGCCACTTTGGAGAACAGTGTGGAGATTCCTGAAGAAATTAAAAATAGAGCTTCCCTATGACCCTGCAATTGCACTGCTGGGTATTTACCCCAAAGATACAGATGTAGTGAAAAGAAGGGCCATTTGTACCCCAATGTTTATTGCAGCAATGGCTACGGTCGCCAAACTGTGGAAAGAACCAAGATGCCCTTCAACGGATGAATGGATAAGGAAGATGTGGTCCATATACACAATGGAGTATTATGCCTCCATCAGAAAGGACGAATACCCAACTTTTGTAGCAACATGGACAGGACTGGAAGAAATTATGCTGAGCGAAATAAGTCAAGCAGAGAGAGTCAAGTATCATATGGTCTCCCTTATTTGTGGAGCATAACAAATAACATGGAGGACATGGGGAGATGGAGAGTAGAGGGAGTTGAGGGAAACTGGAAGGGGAGATGAACCATGAGAGACTATGGACTCTGAAAAACAACCAGAGGGTTATGAAGGGGCGGCGGGAGGGCGTGGGGTGGGGTGGGAGGTTGAGGAACCAGGTGGTGGGTAATAGGGAGGGCACGTACTGCATGGAGCACTGGGTGTGATGCCAAAACAATGAACACTGTTATGCTGTAAATAAGCAAATAAAAATAAATAATTTAAAAAAAAAAAAACAAAACAAAACAAAAAAAAACAGTGGCTTCTGTAGTTGGCCACTCCCATATTGGGGACATAAATATTTGCAATTGTTAGAACTTCTTGGGGGATAGAATGAGCTAGTGTTCTTCTGTAATTCTGACTAGTCTTTAGCTTAAAATCTAATTTATCTTATATGTGAATTGCTATCCCAGCTTTCTTTTGAGGCCCATTGGTATGAAAGATGCTTTTCCATCCTTTCACCTTCAGTCTGGATATATCTTTAGGTTCAAAATGCATCTCTTTAGACGGCATATGGATGAGTCCTGTCCTTTTAGTCTTCAACCCTGTGCCTTTTTATGGGAGCATTTAGGCCATTGACATTGAGAGTGATTATTGAAAGATAAGTTTCTATTGACATCATGTTGCTTATGAAGTCCTAGTTTCTATAGATTGTCTCTTTAAATTTCTGTTCTGTGTCACTTTTGGGTTCTTTCTTCTTTTATAGAACCCCCATTAATATTTCATGTACTTCTGGCTTGGCGGTGTCATACTCTTTTAATCCATGCCGGTCTTGGAAGCTCTTTATCTCTCCGTCCATTTTGAATGTCAACCTTGCTGGATAATGTATTCTTGGCTGCATATTCTTATCATTTAGTGCCCTGAATGTGTCTTGCCAGCTCTTCTGGGCTTGCCAAGTTTCTGTGAACAGGTCTGAAGTTATTCTGAAGGTCCTTCCTCCGTACTAAGGAATCTTTCTCCCTAGCTTTCCTTAAAACCTCCTGTATGAAATTATCATTCATGAATTTTACTATTAAGTGTCTGGAGGTCTTTCTAGACTCATTGATCTTGGGGGTTATCCTTTCTGCCTCTACGATACAAACACCTGTTCCATTCCCCAGATTAGGGAAATTTTTATCCCGAATTTGTTCAACTATATCTTCTAGTCTTCTTTCTCCACCCACTCAGGCATCCCAATAATTCTGACATTGGAATGTTTCATGGCATGATTTATTTCCCTAATTTTGTTTTCAGAGCTTCTAAGCTGTTTGTTGACGCCTCCTCCTGATCCTTCTTTTCTATCAGTTTGTCTTCTAGATCACTAATTCTATCTTCTGCCGTGGTTATCCTAGCTGTTAAAGTATTTAGATTAGATTGGATCTCATTTTTTAACATTTTTAACCTCTTCCAGATTGGCTGTCACTTCTGCCCTTAGAGATTCTATGTTGTCACTAATGTTCATCTCCAACCTAGCCATTGCCTGGATAATTGTTACCCTGAATTCCATTTCTGACATACTGTTAATGTCCATATCCAATAGTTCTGTGGCAGAGTTCTCAGTCTCTGAATTTTTCCTCTGTTGGGTGTTCTTCCTCCTAGTCATTTTGGGAAAGGTGGTTGAGGGGATGTATAGCTGAATATATCAAACATGATCATGACAAGGTGCACCATGGAAAGTTTCAGAGCAATCAGAAGTTATCACGAAAAAGAAAGGGAAAAGAAAAAAAAATAGAGAGAGAAAGAGGAAAAAAAACCCACTCCAAAGTGAGATTTATAAGGCACATTAAAAAATGAATGAACAAAGAGACAGACAAAAGTAAAAAGACAAGAAAAATGAAAAACCTAGTCAAAATGAACCCCAAGAATAATATTTATATAATACTAGAAGAAAAACAAATATACAGAAATACTAACAGAAGAATAAGATGGGAGGATGGATATAAATCCTTGATGTGTGAAAAGAAGGTTATTTCGGTTCTTCCAGAGTGTATCTTATCTTGGTTAAAGGACTCAACTTTCCAGATATACAAGGAAATTAAAACTGGCTTATATATAGGGATAGTATTGAATAGAGAAAAAGGATCACCTTGAACCTGATATCTATATGTATAGTAAGAAGAAAAAAAGAAACACAGGTATATGTATGAAAAAAATTCTAGTTAAAAAGTTTTTCTGAGGTCACCTGGGTGTCTCAGTGGGTTGAAGCCTCTGCCTTCAGCTCAGGTCATGATACCAGGGTCCTGGGATCAGGCCCCATGTCAGGCTTTCTGCTTGCTGGGGAGCCTGCTTCATCCTCTCTCTCTGCCTACGTGTGATCTCTCTCTGTCAAATAAATAAATAAAATATTTTTAAAAAAATTATTCTGGAATATGTTGTATTAAACCTCTAGTTGTAATGGTAAGTAGGTTTAAAAAGTTAAAAGAAGAATTGTGAGAATGAATTTTTTTTTCCATTTTATTTATTTTTTCAGCGTAACAGTATTCATTCTTTTTGCACAACACCCAGTGCTCCATGCAAAACGTGCCCTCCCCATTACCCACCTCCTGTTCCCCCAACCTCCCACCCCTGACCCCTCAAAACCCTCAGGTTGTTTTTCAGAGTCCATAGTCTCTTATAGTTCGCCTCCCCTTCCAAATTTTTTTTTTTAATAAACATATAATGTATTTTTATCCCCAGGGGAACAGGTCCGTGAATCGCCAGGTTTACACACTTCACAGCACTCACGATAGCACTTACCCTCCCCAATGTCCATAGCCCCCTCCCCCTATCCCAATCCCACCTCCCCCCAGCAACCCCCAGTTTGTTTTGTGAGATTAAGAGTCATTTATGGTTTGTCTCCCTCCCAATCCCATCTTGTTTCATTTATTCTTCTCCTATCCCCCTACCCCCCCCCCCCCCATGTTGCTTCTCCATGTCCTCATATCAGGGAGATCATATGATAGTTGTCTTTCTCCGATTGACTTATTTCACTAAGCATGATACGCTCTAGTTCCATCCACGTCACCACAATGAGATATCACCTCACACCAGTCAGAATGGCTAAAATTAACAAGTCAGGAAATGACAGATGCTGGAGAGGATGTGGAGAAAGGGGAACCCTCCTCCACTGTTGGTGGGAATGCAAGCTGGTGCAACCACTCTGGAAAACAGCATGGAGGTTCCTCAAAATGTTGAAAATAGAACTACCCTATGACCCAGCAATTGCACTACTGGGTATTTACCCTAAAGATACAAACATAGTGATCCGAAGGGGCACGTGTACCCGAATGTTTATAGCAGCAATGTCTACAATAGCCAAACTATGGAAAGAACCTAGATGTCCATCAACAGATGAATGGATACAGAAGATGTGGTGTATATACACAATGGAATACTATGCAGCCATCAAAAGAAATGAAATCATGCCATTTGTGAGAATGAATTTTAAAAAAAGGAAAGAAAAGTTGTATCTATGAAATATACAGGTTTTGGTGCAATACCAGGAGCATAATATACTGTTTTCCTCTGATGTTGGGTTTTACAGTTTTATGGGGACATTGTCGTTATTGTCCTCTTGTTCTTTTGGCTTGTCTTTTGGCAGCAGGGCCTGCTGCATTGTTTTTCAGTCAGTCTTGCTTGGGCTGAGTCACCCTGTATGGGGCTGGGCTCTGTGGAAACCGGTTTTTCAGGCTTTTGTTCCCTAGAGGTTTTTGTTCTTTGGGCATGGCTTTTGGGAGGTTTAGAGGAAAGTAAACTGTCCATATCTGGACCTCCACCTCAGAGAGAAGCCTCTGACTACTCCCCTCTGGGTGGTCCAGAACACACAGTCTTCCCCTCTACAAACTCCGCTGAACACCCCAACCTCCCACAGGCAGTGCACAACCTCCCCAGCCACTGTCCCAGTGGTCGCCTGAGTCCCCCACTTGTCTCTACACACACATGCCACCAAAACTGCAAGCATTATTGGTCCAGACAAGGTCAAACCTGGGTGATTGCTATTGCCAGGACTGCTGTCTGTGGTGCACGCCCATGCCGGGTGCACTGAAACCCAGAAGAGGCGCGGGCCACGGGAGGCTGTGGGCTGAAGGACCCCGACCAGAGTTCGTGCATGCTCTCTCAGGCATGGGAGGGAGTGCGCCGGCCCTAGCGGTGGTGCAAGCAGCAGAAGGCTTCAGGCTCAGAGACCAGGGACTGGAGGCCCCAGTGGACCCCCTCTGGCATGGGTGGTCACCAGTGGTAATCATTCTGCACCCATGGGCTTAGGCCCTTGCCCATGACCACCTGATTCCACAAGTTGCCCCTTAAGATCTTTTGCTTTTTTTGAGTGGTTTTAACTAGACTCCAAGTTAATGCTAGTCCCCACTCACAGGGCACTTTTGTGTTGGGGCATGACTTTCCAACAGGTCACTTCAAGTGGCTCCCTTCCCACTGATATCAGAGGATATCAGTCTGAGTGTTGTCCCTCCACTTTACCTCTCCACTGATGTCTTCTGCCCCTGTAGAAATTCAGAAGTGTATAATCTTACATCTCAGGCTGATTTCAGGGGTGTTCAGAGTGTTCTGGTAGATATTTAGCTCACTTTAGGGGAACAGCTGAAACAGGTTCTCCTACTTCTCTGCCATCTTGCCTCTCCTCCTCTGTATTCTAGATGATATGGTTCTTATCATTTATTTTATTAATCTATTTTATCATTTTAATTGACTTATGGATACTGAAATACCCTTGTAACCCTGGGAGGGGGGAAATCCCACCTGATTGTAGTGATGATTCTTTTAATGTACTGTTGGATTTGAATTGCTGCTAGGTTTTGTTTTGTTTTGTTTTGTTTGAGAATTTTTCCATTCATATTCATATGGGATATTGGCCTGTAGTTCTTTATTAGTGGTATCTTTATCTGGTTTTGGTATCAGGATGATGTTGACCTGTATTTAGAATTCCTTGCTTTTCTCCCCCCCACCTTTTTTTGGGGGGAATTATTGAGAAAAAATAGGTATCAATTCTTATTCTAATGTTTGGTCGAAAGCAAGAAACAAAATATTAGGTGTATTTATGGCCTTTTAAAAAAATTTTCATTTAAATTCAATTTAGTTAAGATATAGTGTATTAGATTTAGGGGTAGAATTCAGTGATTCATCAGTTGCAAAAAACACCCAGTGCTCGTTACGTCATGTGCCCTCCTTAATGCACATCACCCAATTGCCCCCCAAAACTACCCCTTGCCCCCAGCTTCCTTGTTTATTTCCCATAATTAAGAGTCTCAGCTTTTATCTTGGTGAGAATTTTTGCATCCATGTTCATCAAGGATATTGGTCTGTAATTCTCCTTTTTAACTGGGTCTTTGTTTGGTTTTGAGATTAAGGTAATAATGGCCTAATTGAATGAGTCTGATGGTTTTCTTTCCATTTCTATTTTTTGGAACAGTTTTAGAAGAATAAGTATTAGTCCTTTATTTTTATTTTTTAACATCTTAATTTTAGTTTATTTTTCAGTGTTCAAAGATTCATTGTTTATGCACCACACCCAGTGTTCCATGCAATGGGTGCCCTCCTTAATATCCATTACTAGGCTCACCCACACCTTACACCCACTCCCTTTCAAAACCCTCAGTTTGTTTCTCAGACTCCAGTCTTTCATGCTTCATCTCTCCCTCTGATTTCCCCCAATTCACTTTTCCGTTCCTTCCCCCTAATGTCCTCCGTGTTGTTCCTTATGCTCCACAAGTAAGTGAAACTATATTGACTTTCTCTGCTTGACTTATTTCACTCAGCATAATCTCCTCCAGTCCTGTCCATGTTGATACAAAAGTTCGGTATTCATCCTTTCTGATGGTTGTGTAATATCCCATTGTATACATGGACTATATCTTCTTTATTCTTTAGCCTGTTGAAGGGCATCTTGGCTTTTCTTTAAGTTTTTGGTAGAATTCTCCTGGAAAACCATCCAGCCCTAGAATCTTGCTTGTTGGTTAATTTTTTATTAAAGATTCAATTTCTTTGCTGGTTATGGGTCCGTTCACCTTTCTCTTTCTCCCCCCTCCTTTTTTTGGTAGTTTGTATGTTTCTAGGAAACATCCATTTCTTCCAAATTGCCCGATTTTTTGGCCTATAATTGCTCACTAATATTGTCAGAATTGTTGGGCGCCTGGGTGGCTCAGTGGATTTAAGCCTCTGCCTTTGGCTTGGGTCATGGTCCCAGGGTCCTGGGATCGAGCCCCACATCAGGCTCTCTGCTCTGTGGAGAGCCTGCTTCCTCTTCTCTCTCTCTGCCTGCCTCTCTGCCTACTTGTGATCTGTGTCTGTCAAATAGATAAATAAAATCTTTTAAAAAAATATTGTCAGATTTGTTTGTATTTCTTTGGTGTTTGTTGTGATCTCCCCTCTTTCATTCATGATTTTCATTTATCTGGGTTCTCTCTCTCTCTCCTTGATAAGTCTGGATAGGGGGTTATGAAATTTGTTAATTCTTTCAAAGAACCAGCTCCTACTTTTATTGTTCTGTTCTACTCTTTTTTTTAATATATCACTGATATCTGCTCTAATATTTTTTATTTCTCTTCTCCTGCCAGATTTAAGCTTCATTTGCTCTTCTTTTTCAAGCTCCTTTTGGTGTGAGGTTAGGTTGTGTATTTGAGACTTTTCTTACTTCCTGAGTAAGGCCTGAATTGCTATATACTTCCCTCTTAGATCCACCTTGCTGCATCCCAAAGATTTTGAACTGTCATATTTTCAGTTTCACTTGCTTCCATGTATTTTTTAAATTCTTTTAAATTTCCTGGTTAACCCATTCATTCTTCAGTAGTATATTCCTTAACTTCCTTGTATTTGTTGTCCTTCAAAATTTTTTCTTGTCATTGAATTCAATTGAGTTTCATTGTGGTCTGAAAATATTCATGGTATGATCCCAGTCTTTTTGTATCCCTTAAGAGCTGATTTGTGACACAGCATATGATCTTTTTTGGAGAATGTTCCATGTGCATTCGAAAAGAATGTGTATTCTGCTGTTTTAGGATGAAATGCTCTGAATGTATCTGTTAAGTACTTCTGGTCCAGTGTGTGATTTAAAGCCTTAGTTTCCTTGCTGATTGTCTGCTTAGATGATCTGTCCATTGCTGTGAGTGAGGTGTTAAAGTTCCCTGCTATTATTGTATTATCATCAATGAGTTCTTTAAGTTTGTTATTAAGTGATTTTTACATTTGGCTGCTCCCAAGTTAGAGGCATAAATATTTACAATTCAATTGTTAGATCTTCTTGTAGTATAGACCACTTTATTATTATATAGTGTCTTTCTACATCTTTTATTCTACATCTTCTACATCTTTTATTACATCTTTTAGTACAGTCTTTGGTTTAAAATCTAGTTTGTCTGATGTCCATTGGCATGATAAATTGTTCTCCACTGCTGACTTTCAATCTGATGGTATCTTTGGATGTAAAATGAGTCTCTTGTTCATATCATATCAGTATTTATCATATCATATCAATGTTCTTTTTAAATCTATTCTGATACCTTATGTCTTTACATTGGAGCATTTAGTCAATGTGCTTTCAGAGTAATTATTGAAAGTCATGAATTTAGTGCCATTGTATCATTGTACAGTCATTGTTCCTGTAGATTGTCTCTTTTTCTTCCTGGTCTTTGTTGCTTTTGTCCTCTTTCTGCTCAAATGATCCCCTTTAATATTTGTTGTATGTGTGGTATAGTGTTTCTGGACTTTAGTTTCCACTTGTCTTGGAAACTCTTATCTCTCCTATTTTGAATGACAGCCTTGCTAGACAAAGTATTCTTGGGTGCATATTTTTCCCATTTTGCACGTTGAATATATCATGCCAGTCATTTCTGGCCTGCCAGGTCTATGGGGCAGGTCTGTTTCCAGCCTTATGTATCTAGCCATTTAGGTGAAGAACGTCTTCTCCTGAGCTGCTTTCAGGTTTTTTTTCTCTTTATCTTTGTATTTGCATGTTTCAATATAATATGTAGAGGCGTTGACCTATTTTTGGTGATTTTAAAGGACGTTCTCTGTGCCTCTTGGACTTAAATGCCTGTATCATTCCCCAGATTAGGGAAGTTCTCATATATAATTTGTTCAAATAAACCTTCTGCTCCTTTTTCACTCTTCTTTTTCTTGTACTCTTCTAATATGGATAAGTATTTTACTTATGGAACCACCGAGTTCAGTAAGTCTATCTTTGTGATCTAATATTTTTATTTTGCTCTTTTTGCTGCTTCATTATTTTCCAGAATTTTATCGTCTGTGTCTCTGATTTGTTCTTTTCTTCATTAATCCTTGTTTTTAGTGTGTACTTGGGACTGCATCTCGGTTATAACATAATTTTGGCCTGACTGGGTTTTGGTTCTTTTATCTCTACAGTAAGGTGTTCTCTAGGGTTTTCAAAGCTTTTTACAAGCCCAGGTAGTAGCTTTATAATCCTTGTTTTAAATTCTATTTCAGATATCTTACCTATATCCCTACTGATTAAATCTCTTGCTGTGAGTGCTACCTCCTGTTCTTTCTTTTGGAGTGAATTTCTCCAACTCATCATTTTGTTCAGAAAAAAAAAAGATGAAAGAAAAATAGAAAACAACAAAAACAATAATAATAACAGCAATAACAACAAAACAAAACAAACTAGATCCTGAGTGTATTTCAGTCTGCTTGTTAAAAGGGACTAGATTGCAAAATAAAAACAAAAGAACACACACATACACACACACACAAGTGAAAGGTATATAAGTGTATATAAAAATAAAAATTAAAAAAGAATAAAAAAATAGAAAAAATGAGATGACTAAAAAATCTAAATGAGTAAAGAATAAAAAAAAACAACAGAAAATGCTTGATACTCTTTTCACATGGAGCTGAAGATTTGCTGCTTCCTATGATCAGCAAACTTGGTGTAAGTGAATTGTTGGTGCTTGTTTTTGGGGGAGAGGCCTGTTGTCCTGATTCTCAAGTGGACTTGCTCCAGTGGAAATGCACCTCCAGCTCTTAGGGAGATAGTGCTTGGTGTAAGCGGCTCTGGACTCCACTCGGTGGTGCTTTTTTGTTCACTGGAGTCTTTCAGAACTGCTGGGTGGGATGAATATGGTAGTATCCTGCTCTCTAGCCCTAGAGCTGATAATTCACACACAACCACTCTTCGATGAGCTCTTATAGAAAAACAACCAATCACTTTTGTCTCCCCAGTTTTCAGCAGAACTCTGTGTTCACCCTGCCTGTGTCCAAGCTCCCCCCCACTCAGGCATGCTACTGAGTTTCAAAGCTCCACATTTTAAAGACTCCCATGGTGTTGAGCCACGATGTTTCTCTCCAGGGATGGGTCTCACCAGCTTCTGAGTTTTGCTGGGCCTGTCCCAGGAAAGCAGTTGCTTTATCATGCCGAGGTTCCCAGTTTATGGCAACACAGAACTCATTGTTCTCAGCCAGCTTCCATGCTCCTATCCATGGCAACCATGCTGCAGTTAGATGTTACCCATTCTTCTTGTGACCCATGGGATCCTTTAGATCATTTCACCACCTGAGCACCTTAAGTCAGGCACATTCTCCCAATGTAGCAGACTTCTAAGTTTCTTACTTAGAAGTTATTTTCTTAGAAGAAAAGTTATTTTCTTAGAAATTATTTTCTTAGAAGCACTTCACTGCTTATAGTATGTTACAATAGCCTCCTTAAACAGTAATGTGTTGAGGGATGGTTTGGGCTGCCAGAAAATGGAAGGGGTAGGAGAAGGAAATATGGTAATTTGCTATTTTTTCTTGAGTTCTTTTGCAGCCAGAGTTGCATTGGGACACATTCAAGGACACTTTCACAGTGAAGCAGGAAAAGATTCAGCATATTCCCTACAATGTGAATGAGCACCTGCCAGGTGCTGGGTCTGCCTTTCCTTCTCAGTCATTTCAGGAGAACAAAAATGAGAGACTTTTCATGATCTTCTGAGATCTCCAAAAAGGCCTAGAAGTGTTTCTTTATTCATCTTGTGAACGTTGAAAGTTTTCACTTCCAAATGCAGAGATCCAGATCATCTCCCCAAGGGAATCCTCCCTTTCTTCTGGATAAGTTCCTCAAGGACAGAAAAAAGTTTGCATACAATTTGGTATTGAACACCATGCCTAACAAATGTCTTGTCCATGGCAGGCATCCAGTGGGTGCATGGTCAATGAGTCAATGCCTAAAGGGATGTCTTCTCCTTTGGATGTTTAAAAGTAATTATTTAGGGCAACTGGGTGGCTCAGTGGATTAAGCCTCTGCCTTCGGCTCAGGTCATGATCCCAGGTTCCTGGGATTGAGCCCTGCATCTGGCTCTCTGCTCAGCAGGGAGTCTGCTTCTTTCCCCCCCTCTCTCTGCCTGCCTCTCTGGCTACTTGTGATCTCTTGTCTGTCAAATAAATAAATAAAATCTTAAAAAATAAATAAATAAAAGTAATTATTTAAAGGGAAACAAGCTCCCTTATGTGTATAGCAGCATTATATTCAATAGCCAAATTATGGAAGCAGTCCAAGTGTCAATTGATAGATGAATACGCGCACACACACACACACACACACACACACACACACACATACATATATGTGAGAGAGAGAGATAAACACATGCGTGTGTGTGTGTGTGTGTGTGTGTGTTATAATTGTTTTAAAGTCTACTTTGTCCAATATAAGTAATGGAATATTATTCAGCCATAAAAAGAATGAAACTTGTCCTTTGCAATAACATGGAAGAAGCTACAAAATATAAGCTTAGGAAAATAAATCAGTTAGAAAAAGACAAATACCATATGATTTTTCTCATTTATGGAATTGCAGAAACCAAACAAATGAACAAAGGAAAAAAAAAGAGAGAGAGATAAACCAAGAAATAGACTCTTAACTATAGAGAACAAACTGATGGTTACCAGAAGGGAAGGGGGAATGAGGGGATGGGTGAAATAGGTGCTGGGGATTAAGGAGGGTACTTATGATGATGAGCACTGGATGTTGTATGGAGGTGGTAAATTGCTATATTGTACACCTGAAATGAATATAACACTATATGTTAACCATTAAAAAAATAAATATTTGTTAGAATTTGCCTGTGAATCCATCTGGCCCTAGACTTTTGTTTGTTGGAAATTGTTTGAGTATTGATAACTGCTGGTTATCAGTATGTTCAAATTTTTGTTTCTTTCTGTTTCAGTTTTTGTAGTTTATATGTTTCTAGGAATTAATCCATTTATTCCAGTTTGTCTAATTTGTTGGTATATAGTTTTTCATAATATTCTCTTACAACTGTTTGCATTTCTATGGTGTTTGTTGTTATTTCTCCTCTGTCATTTATGATTTTGTTTATTTGGTTCCTTTCTTTACAGTAATCCATTATCTGTCTAGCTTTATTGGAGAATAAGTTATTCTACCTAAGAATATATTTTAGCAACTGAAGATTTCCACTTCATGGGGAAAAATATTCTAACCACTTTTGAAAGTTGGCTATAAAATATTAGTTTTTTAAAAGAAAATACCAAATATCTTGACTTTCTTGTTTAGTAGGTTTATCATTCTTAGCATGTATTGTCTGTCTTTTTTGTTTCTCTCTTTTTTCATAGCTGTCACTTATCATTGTCATCTAACTACTTTTAGTTTGTGTTATTTAATCTGTCATTTACTGAGAAAAGGGATAACCAAAAATGTTAAGTTGTGTGTTAATAAAATTTTATAGGCTTGAATGAGAATCAAGGGTCTCTTTCTGTATTAACAATAATAAGTGATAATAATAATAATAGTTGACATTTACTGAGCACTTATTATGCTCCAAACACCATAGTAAATGACATATGTACATTATATAATTTAATCTTTACAACAGACATATAAGATAGATGTTACTATTTCAATTTTATAGATAGAGAAATTGAGGTTCAGAAAGATTAGGTGACTTTCCTAAAGTTAAATAGTTTGTAAATAATACAACTGGATTTCAAACATATGTTGGTCTAATTATGTGTTTAATGTCTGTCTTCCTTAACTAACTATAAGCTAACTTATGTAACTAACTCTAAGCTCTCTGAGGACATTGACCACATATGTTTTATTCAAAATTGTGTCTCCAGCATCTAGTACAGTGCCTTACATGCACTAGTCTATAAATATTTGATGAATTAATGAATGACAACAAAGTCCAACCAGAGGGATGAATTAATCACATTTAGCTCGTGGCACATTATAATCATTGACCTAAGGACCATCACTTGCTTTTTTCCAGTTTTATTGTGAAATAATTGATATACATCACTGTGTCAGTTTAAGGCATACAACATGATTTACATATCTTGTTATTAAATGATTACACTATGTTTAGCTAATATCCATATTCTCACATAGTTACAATAAAAAATGGAAAATAATTATTTTTATGATGAGAACTCATAAAGTTTACTCTCTTAACAATTTTCCTACATATCATACAGCACTATTAGCTATAATCATCATTTTGCACATTATATCCCTTGTCCTTATTTACCTTGTAACTGGAAGTTTTTACCTTTTGACCACCTTCTTCTAATTCCCTTTCTCCCCATCTTCTGCCTCGGGTAACCATAAGTATGATCTCTTCATCTATGAGCTTGGGGTTATTTTTAGATTCCACATATAAGTGAGATCATACAGCATTTCTTTTTGTTTTGTTTCACTTAGCATAATGCCTTCAGGGTTCATGCATGTCATAACAAATGGTAGGATTTCCTTTTCTTTTGTTTTTTGTTGTTTTTTCGTGTATGGCTAAATGATAAGTGATTATAAATATTATATATATTATATAACTTCTTTATCCATTTATCCATCAGTGGATACATAGGTTGTTTCTATGTCTTGGCTATTGTAAATAATGCTTCTGTGAACATAGGGGTGCAAAAGTATTTTCAAGGTAGTGTTTTAATTTCCTTTGAATATATTTCTAGAAGTGGAATTGCTAGATCATAATGGTAGTTATATATTTTTTTTATTTTTTTGGTAGTTATATTTTTAATTTTATCAGTATCCTCCATATTGTTTTCCATAGTGGGTGTACCAATTAAACAATCCACCTACAGTGCAGAAGAGAATTTCTCTTATCTCCACATCTGTTCTTTATTGGTAATTGTTATCTCTTGTCTTCTAAAATTTTTTAAAAGATTTATTTATTTGAGAGAGACAGACAGACAGACTTTGTGAGCACAAGCAGGGGGAGTGGGAAAGGGAGAGGGAGAAGTTGACTTCTCAATGTGGGGCTCAGTCCCAGTACCCTGGGATCATGACCTAACCTGAAGACAGACACTTAACTGACTGAACCACTTGGGTGTCCCACCTCTTGTCTTTTTGATGATGGCCATTCTAATCAGAGTGAGGAGATATCTCAATGTGGTTTTAATTTACATTTCCTGATCACCAGTGATATTGAGCATCTTTTCATGTACTATTGACCTTTCATGTATCTTCTTTGGAGAAATGCCTATTCAGGTCATTTGCCCACTTTTAATTGGCTTATTTGTGTTTTTGTTGTTGGTGGTGTAAGTTGTATATATATTTTTTTATATTTTGAACATTAATCCCTTCACATATATATTGGTGGCAAATATTTATCACATTCCATAGGCTATCTTTTCACTCGGTTGTTGGTTTCTTTTGTTTTGCTATGGAGAAGTTGTTTAGTTTTATGTAGTCCTATTTGTTTATTTTTAAAATTTTGTTGCTTGTGCTTTTGGTGTCATACCCAAAAAATCATTACCAAGACCCATGTCAAGGAGCATTATTCCTATGTTTTCTTATAGAATTTCATGGTTTCAGGTCCTACATTTAAGTCTTTATTCCATTTTTAATTAATCTTTGTCAGTGTGTGAGAAATCGGTACACTTTTATTCTTTTGTGTATGAATATCAAATTATTCCAGCACAGTTTACTGAAAGACTGTATTTTCTCCATTGAGCACTGGATATTTGTCAAATATTAATTGACTATATATGCTTGGGTTAATTTCTGGGATCTTAATTCTGGTCCTTTGGTCTATTTGTCTTTTTTATGTCTGTATGATACTCTTTCTGACTGTATCTTTATAGTATAGTTTGAAATCAGGATTGTGCTTCTTTCTACTTTGTTCTTTCTCAGGATTTCTTTGGCTATTCAGGGGTTTTTGAGGTTCCATATAAATTTTAGGTATATTTTTTCTACTACTAAAAGTGCCTTTGGAATATTGATAGGGATTATATTAAGTCTATACAAAGCTTTTTTTTTGGTGTTTGGTCATATGGGCATTTCAACAGTATTAATTTTTCAATCCCTGAACACAAGATACATTCCCATTTGTTTGTATCTTCTCTGGGTTATTTCACCAATGCCTTGTACTTTTTAGAAATCTTTCTCCTCCTACTTAAATTTATTCCTAGATGTTTTATTGTTTTTCATGCTTTAAATTTTAATTTTTTCTTATTTTTTAATAAACATATAATGTATTTTTATCCCCAGGGATACAGGTCTGTGAATCGCCAGGTTTACACACTTCACAGCACTCGCCATAAGTTTTTTTTATGCTATTGTAAATGGGGTCAATTTCTTTTTCAGAAAATTCTTTGTTTATAGTAATGCTACTGATTTTTTATTTTATTTTATTTATTTGACAGAGAGAAATCACAACTAGGCAGAGAGGCAGGCAGAGAGAGAGGAGGAAGCAGGCTCCCTGCAGAGCAGAGAGCCTGATGTGGGGCTCGATCCCAGGATTCTGGGATCATGACCTGAGCTGAAGGCAGAGGCTTTAACCAACTGAGCCACCCAGGCGCCCCTAGAAATGCTACTGATTTTTGTATGTTAATTTTATCTTCTTCTAATTTATTGAATTCATTGATTTGATC
The DNA here is from genome assembly GCF_922984935.1 of Meles meles. NCBI lineage: Eukaryota > Metazoa > Chordata > Mammalia > Carnivora > Mustelidae > Meles > Meles meles. The sequence continues at coordinate 53,876,284 of NC_060087.1, forward strand.
TAACAGATTTTGGTTGATTCTTCAGAATTTTCTTTATATAAAGTCATGTCATTTGTTGAATGGATAAAGATGTGGTATATATATACAATGGAGTACTATATAGCCATCAGAAAACTGAAATCTTGCCATTTGCAATGACATGGATGGAACTAGCGAGTATTATGCTAAGCAAAACAAGATTATCATATGATCTCTCTGATATGAGGAATTTGCGAGGCAGGGAAGCGGAGTCTTGTGGGGAAGGGAGGGAAAAATGAAACAAGATGGGACCGGGGATGGAGATAAATCATAAGAGACTTTTAATCTCAGGAAACAAACTGAGGGTTGTTGGAGGGGAGGGGGGGTGGGAGGGATAGGGTGACTGGGTGATGGACATTGGGAAGGGTATGTGCAATGATGAGTACTGTGAATTGTGTAAGACTGATGACTGACAGACCTGTACCCCTGAAAAAAGATACATTATATGTTAATTTAAAAAATCATGTCATCTGCAAATAAAGGCAATTTTCCTTCTTCCTTTCAAATTCAGATACATTTTATTTCTTTTGTTTGCCTGATTGGTCTAGATAGGACTTCCAGTACTATGTTGAATATAAGTATTCTAAATGGACACCTTATCTTGTTCTTGATCTTAGATGATACATTTTCAGGCTTTCACCAGCGTGTGATGTTGGCTGTGGGCTTGTGATATACAGCCCCTATTATGTGAGATATTTTCCTGTTATGCCTCATTGGTTGAGTTATCATGAAACATGCTGAATTTTCTCAGATTTTTTTCCTGTGTCTATTGAGATAATCATGATTCTTTTAAGTATCACAGTGATTGATTTCTGTATGTTGAACCATCCTTGCATCCTAGGAATAAATCCTACTTGTTCGTGATGCATGAGCCTTTTAATGTACTGCTAAATTCAGTTTCCTAGTATTTTATTGAAAAATTTTGCATCTATATTCATCAGGAATATTGGCCTATAGTTCTTCTTCTTTCTTTTTTTTCCCTAGTATCTAGGGTCCTTTTCTGGTTTTGGTATCAAGATAATTCAGCCTTTGCAAAATGAGTTTGGGAGTGTTTCTTCCTCTTTATTTTTTTGGAAGAGTTTGAGAGAGATTGGTGTTAATGTCTTTGTTATGGTTTGGGAAAATTCACTAGTGAAGCCAACTGTTCCTGGGCTTTTCCTCATTGGAAGAATTTAGATTACTGAGTAAATCTCCTTACTGGAAATTGGTCTATTTAGACTTTTTATTTCTTCCTGATTCAGTCTTAGTAAGTAGTGTTTCTAAGATTAAAAAAAAAATTTTAGATGTCTTGTTTGTTGGTGTATAGTTGTTTTAAAATAGCTTCTTATGTTTCTTTGAATTTCTATGGTATTAGTTGAAATGTATTCTTTTTCATTTGTAATTTTGATACTTGTCCTTTATCTATATTCCTTGGTTAGTCTAGCTAAAGATTTGTCAATTTTACCTTTAAAAAAACCCAACTCTTAGTTTGTTTAATCTTTTCTATTGTTTCTTTGTTCTCAGTTTCATTTATTTTTGCTCTGTTTTTTATTTGTTCTGCTAAGTTTGGCCTCAGTTTCTTCTTCCTTTTTATACTTTCATAAGACATAAAGTTAGGTTGTTTTATGGGAGTGTTCTTACTTCTTAATATTGGTCTTCATTGATATGAACTTCTTTTTAGAACTCCTTTTGTTTCGTTCTCCAAATTCCTACGTGTTGTATTTCTACTTCTGTTTGTCTCAAGAAACTTTCTATTTCCCTCTTATTTCTTATTTGATCCATTGTTGTTGTTGTTTTCAGGACACTGTTGTTTAATTTCTATGTGTTTATGAATTTTCCAGTTTTCCTGTTGTTACTGATTTCTAATTTCATGCCACTGTGGTTGCAGAATATAGTTGGTATGATGTTAGTCTTCTTGAATTAGCTATGACTTGTTTTGTGACTTAATATATGGGCTATCCTAGAAAATGTTCCATGTGTGCTTGGGAATAATGTATATTCTGCTATTGTTGGATAGAACGTTCTCCATTGATCTGTTGGATCAATTTAGTGTACAGTGTTGTTCAAATCCATTGTTTATTGATACTGTTTGTATGATGTATCCATTGTTTAGTATTGGGTACTAAAGTCCCCAGCTATTATAATATTACTATTCATTTTTCCTTTCATCTCTGTTAGTTTTGCTTGACATATTTAAGTGCTCCAATGTTGGATGAACAAATACTTAAAACTGTTATATTTTCCTGATGTACTGACACTTTTATCATTATATAATGACTTTTTTGTCTCTTTTAAAACTTTTAGTTTATATAACTATAGCCACTCTGCTTTTTTAAAAAAAAAAAAAACAAAACATTTGCTTGAAATGGTATTTCTTTTTCTATCCCTTCACTTTCATTCTGACTTTAAAAATAAAATGAGGGAGTGCCTGGATGGCTCAGTGGGTTAAAGCCTCTGCCTTTGGCTCAGATCATGATCCCAGGGTCCTGGGATTGAGCCCCATTATTGGGCTCTCTGCTTCAGCAGGGAGCCTGCTTCTCCCCCCACTCCCCGCCTGCCTCTCTGCCTACTTGTGATCTCTGTCTGTCAAATAAATAAATAAAATCTTTAAAAAGTAAAATAAAAACAAAATGAGTTTCTTGGGGTGAGGGGGAAAGATGGTAGAGAAGTAGGGGACCCTTTTTCAACCAGTCCCCCGAATTGAGCTGGATATCTGCCAGACGACTCTGAATATCCACAAAATCAGACTGAGATATAAGAAGACATATCAGGATCTGTACCAACAGAATATCTCCAGTGGCCAATTTCACTGTATGAAGCAGGGAACCACAATCCTCTGGGCAGATATTGGGAGATAAACAGAAGGGGGAGGGAGCCACAATAAGTGCTGGCGCTGGGAAAGTGAAATAAAACAGGAGTGCAAAAGCCTCTCACACAGGGGCCAGGGGCACAGACCCGCAGACCACCGATAGCCATTGGAAAAGGACTTTTGGGCAACCACCCCAGGCTGAAACCTGCACCTGTGGGGGCACATGTGTGAACTGGGGATGACTGGCAGTTTAAGAAGCAAAAAGGGCAGAACATGGACCTGGACCTGGAAGCAAGGGCTGGGAGTGCTGGAGTGGGGCGCACAACCCAGATCTCTATAGTATTTAGCAGTATAGAAAAAACCAGAGTCGTGTGACCTGGAGGGCTTTCTGGAGAAGAGTATGCGATCTCTCTATTCTGAGACAGAAGTTTGGACACAGTTACTTCTGCTCTGACTCTTGGAAGGGACACAGAAACCTACCAGAGAAAGCCACAAGAAAACAAAAGGCCCCTGAAGCTGGTTTTCATTGAGTCCATCCCCCATGACAAGGGGCAAGACAATTCTGCCCAAACAGGGTTGCCTGAGTAACAGCATGGCAGGTCCCTCCCCCGAGAAGACAGGCTGAAAGGACAAGAGGCCAAGAACCCTAAGTCCCCATAAAAGTGGTGCATCTTGCTTGGATTGTGGTCAATGGTTGGGACTCTGTATGTTCCCTCAACTACCTCTCACCAGACTGACTGGGAGGAGGAACCCCCAAGAGAGGAAAAATTCAAGACTATAACCTCTGCCACTAAACTAATGTATACGGACATAAGCAAAATGTCAGAAGTAGAATTCAGGGTAACAGTTATGCAGACAATAGCTAGGTTTGAGAAAACCATTAGTGACAACATAGATTCTTGAAGGGCAGAAATGAGAACTGATCTGGCAGAATTTAAAAATGGTATCAATGAGATCCATCTAATCTAGATAATCTAACAACTAGGGTGACTGAAGCAGAAGATTGAATTAGTGATCTAGAAGACAAACTGATAGAAAATAAGGATGAGGAGGTGGTCTGGAAAAAACAGCTTAGAAGTCATGAAAACAGAATTAGAGAAATAAATGATGTGATGAAATATTCTAATGTCAGAATTTTGGGGATCCCAGAGGGAATGGAGAGAGAGAGGACTAGAAGGTATATTTGAGCAAATCCTAGCTGAGATTTCCCTAATCTGGGGATTGAAACAAGTGTTTATGTTCTAGAGGCAGAGAGGACACACCCCCCAAGACAAATAAGGGTATAGCGACCTCCAGGCATGAGATAGTGAAACTCGTGAATCTCAAATCCAAAGAATATATCTTAAGGGCAACTGGGGGGAAAAGATTCCTTACACACAGAGGGAGGAACACCAGATTAATGTCAAACCTGTCCACAGAAACCTGGCAAGCCAGAAAGGGATGCCAAGACGTATTCAGGGCACTAAATAAGAAGAACATGCAGCAAACAATGCTTTATATGGCAAGACTGTGATTTACAATGGCTGGAGAGATAAAGAGCTTCCAAGACTGACAAAGACTGAAAGAATTTGTGACCACCAAGCTGGCCTTACAAGAAGTATTAAGGGGGGCTTATGAAAGAAGAAAGACCCCAAGAGTGATATAGAACAGAAATTTACAGAGACAATCTATAGAAACAAAGACTTCATAGGCAAAATGACAACAACAAAAACATAATTTCAATAATAATTCTCAACATGAATGACCTAAATGCTCTCATAAAATGTCACAGGGTTGCAGATTGGATAAAAAGACAGGACCCATACATATGCTGTCTACAAGAGACTCATTTTGAACCTAAAAATACATTCATACTGAAAGTGAAGGAATGGAGAACAATTTTTTTCATGCCAATGGACATCAAAACAAAGAGTAGCAATTTTCATATCAGACAAATTAGACTTTTAAGATAAAGACTGTAGTTAGAGATACATAAGGACACTAAATCATTCTTAAAAGGTATATCCAACAAAAAGATCAAACAATTATAAATATCTATGCCCCAACATGAGCATCCAAGCACATAAGCCAACTGTTAATCAAAATGAAGAGACATATTGATAATAATATGTTAATTGTAGGAGATGGTAACACATCGTTCTCAGCAATACAGATAATCTAAGCTGAAAATCAGCAAAGTAACAAGAGCTTTGAATGACACATTGGAACAGATGGACCTCATACATATATACAAAACATTCCACCCTTAAACAACAGAATACTCATTCTTCTCGAGTGCACATGAAACTTTTTCCATAATAAACCACATAGTGGGTCACAAATCAGGTCTCAACTGATACCAAAAGACTAAACTTATTCTCTGCATGTTCTCAGACCACAATGCTTTGAAACTGGAACTAAACCACAAGAAGAAGTTTGGAAGAAAATCAAACACTGGGTGGCTAAGACTATCCTGCTTAAGAATGTTCAGGTCAACTAGAAAATCAAAGAAGAACTTAAACAGTTCATAGAAACCAATGAGAACAAAAAGAAATCAGTCCAAAACCTATGGGATACAGCAAAGGTGGTCCTAAGGGGGTGATGCATAGTCATCCAAGCCTCACTCAGAAAAAAGAGAAATCCCGAATACACCAACTCTCTTTACACTTTTAAGAACTGGAGAATCAACAACAAATTAAACTTACCCCATGCAGAAGAAGAGAAATAATTAAGATTAGAGCAGAGACCAATGAATTAGAAACCAGAGATACAGTAGAACAAATCAACAAAACTAGAAACTGGTTCTTTGAAAGTATTAGTAAGGTTGATAAACCAGTGGTCAGAATAATCCAAAAGAAAAGAGAGAGTACACAAATTAATAAATTAATAAAATTATGAATGAAAGGGAGATATCACTACTAACACCAAGGAAATAGAAACAATCATCAGAAATTATTATCAAGAGTTATGTGACAATAAGTTAAGCAACCTAGAAGAAACGGATGCATTCCTGGAAACCTATAAACTTCCAAGACTGAACAGGAAGAAATTGCCAACCTGAATAGACCCATATTTAGTAACAAGATTGAAGCAGTGATCAAAAAATTCCCAAAAAAACAAGAGCCCAGGACCTGACGGATTCCCTGGGAAATTCTACCAAACATTCAAAGAAGAAATACCTATTCTTCTAAAGCTGTTTCAAAAAATAGAAAATGGAAACAGAAGGAAAACATCCAGATTCTTTATATCCAGCATTACCTTGATTCCCAAACTAGGCAAAGACCCCATCAAAAAGGAGAATTTCAGACCAATATCCTTGATGAATATGGATGTTAAGATTCTCAACAAGATGCTAGCTAATGGGATCCAACAGTCCATTAAAAAGATTATCTACCATGAGCAGGTGGGATTTATCCCTGGGATGCAAGTGTGGTTCAATATTCGCAAATCAATCAATGTGAAAGAAAAAATCAATAAGAGAAGAGAGAAGAACCACCTGGTCCTTTCAATGGATGCAGAAAAAGCATTTGACAAAATACAGCATCCTTTCTATACAGGATGCTGATTAAAACTCTTCAGAGCATAGGAAAAGAGGAAACATTCCTCAATTTCATAAAATCCATCTACGAAAAACCTACAGTAAATATCATTCTCAATGGGGAAAAGCTTTCTCCCTTAAGATCAGGAACATGACAAGTATGCCCACTCTCTCCACTATTTTTCTTTTTAAAATTTTTAAAAAATATTAAAATATTTTATTTATTTGACAGAGATCACAAGTAGGAAGAGAGACAGGCAGAGAGAGAGGAGGAAGCATGCTCCCTGCTGAGCAGAGAGCCTGATGTGGAGCTCAGTCACACGACCCTGGGATCATGACCTGAGCTGAAGGCAGAGGCTTTTATCCACTGAGCCACCCAGGTGCCCTCTCCACTATTTTTCAACATACTACTAGAAGTCCTAGGAATGGCATTCAGACAACAAAAAGAAATAAAGTATTCAAATTGACAAAGAAGTCAAACTCTCTCACTCTTCATCTAGGACATGAGACTTTATGTGGAAATCCCAAAATACTATACCCCCAAATTTCTAAAACTCCTACAACAATTCAGTAGTATGACAGGATACAAAGTCAATGCACAGAAATCTGTTGCTTTCTTGTACACTAACATTGAATCTGTTAAAAGGGAAATTAGAGAATGGATTCCATTTACAATGGCACCAAAACCCACAAGATACCTTGACATAAACCCAACCAAAGAGGTAAAGGATCTATACTTAAGGAAATACAGAACTCTCATGAAAGAAATTGAAGAAGACACAAAAAGTTGGAAAAACATTCCATGCTCATAGATTGGAAGAATAAACATTGTTAAAATGTCTATGTTGCCAAGAGCAATCATATTTTTCAAAGTGCTGGAACAAATAACCCTAAAATTTGTATGGAACTAGAAAAGACCCAAAATCGCCATGGAAATGTTGAAAAAGAAAAACAAACCTGAGGGTATCATGTTGCCTGATTCCAAGTTTTATTCCAGCGCTGTGATCAACAAGACAGCATGGTACTGGCACAAAAACAGACACATAGACCAGCAGAATAAAGAGCTCAGATATAGACCCTCAACTCTATGGCCAAATAATCTTGGACAAAGCAGGAAAAAAATATGCAATGGAACAAAGACAGTCTCCTCAATAAATGGTGCTGGGAAAATTGGACAGCTATGTATAGAAGAATGAAACTCAACCATTCTTTTACACCATACAAAAAGATAAACTCGAAATGGATAAAAGACCTTCAATGTGAGGCAGGAAACTATCAGAATCCTAGAGGGGAACATCAGCAGTAACTCCTTCGACATCAGCCACAATAACTTCTTTCAAGACGTATCTCCAAAGACAAAGGAAACAAAAGCGAAAATGAACTTTTGGAACTTCATCAAGATCAAAAGCTTCTGCACAGCAAAGGAAACTGTCAACAAAACAAAAAGGCACCCCACAGAATGGGAGGAGATATTTTCAAATTACAGTACAGGCATAGGGCTGACATCCAAGATCTATAAAGAACTTCTCAAACTCAATACCCAAAAAACAAATAATCTTGTCAAAAAATGGGTAGAAGATATGAACAGTCATTTTCCAAGAAGACATACAGATGGGTAACAGACACATGACAAAATGATCATTAGCCATCAGGGAAATTCAAATCAAAACCACACTGAGATACCCCCTTATGCTAGTTGGAATGGCCAAAATTGACAAGGCAAGAAACAAGAGATGTTGGAGAGGATGTGGAGAAAGAGGAACCCTCTTACACTGTTGGTGGGAAATCAAGTTGTTGCAGCCACTTTGGAAAACAGTGTGGAGATTCCTTAAGAAATTAAAAATAGAGCTATCCTATGACCCTGCAATTGCACCACTGGGTATTTACACCAAAGATACAGATGTAGTGAAAAGAAGGGTCATATGCACCCCAATGTTCATAGCAGTAATGTCTACAATAGAAAAACTGTTGAAAGAGCCAAGATGACTTTCAACAGATGAATGGATAAAGAATATGTGGTCCATATATACAATGGAATATTACTCAGCCATCAGAAAGTGTCAATACCCAGCTTTTGAATCAACATGCATGAGATGGGAAGAGATTATGCTGAATGAAATAAGTTAAGCAGAGAAAACCAATTATCATATGGTTCCACTTACTTGTGGAAAATAAGGAATAGCATGGAGGACATTGGGAGAAAAAGGAAAAGTGAAGGGGGGGGATCAGAGGGGGAGATGAACCAAGAGAGTTGTTGAGTCCAAGAAACAAACTGACGGTTTAAAGTGGAAGGGGGTAGAGGGATGGGTTGGCCTGGTGATGGGTTATGGAGGGCACATATTGGATGGAACACTGGGTGTTATACATAAACAATGAATATTGGAACATCACATCAAAAACTATTATGGACTGTATGGTGACTAACATATAATAATAAAAATAATAATAAAATTTTTTTTCAGATAAAATGACTTTCTTGTAGGTAATATATTATTTGCTCTTTTTTTCTTATCCATTAAGCCATTCTATGTCTTTTAATTGGAGAATTTCATCAGTGTTCATTAAAGCAAATACTGATAAAGACATACTATTGCCACTTTGTTATGTTTTTGGGTTGTTGTTGTAAATCCATTGTTCCTTGTTAATTTTTTATTTGTTTTTTGATGTATTTTGGTATCCATATGCATTGACTTCTTTGTTATGTTCTTTTGTGTAATTAAATGATTTTCCCTTGTGATTACCATAAGGTTTACCTAAAATACCTTTAACTTATAATATCCTATTTTAAATTGATAATAGCTTAACTTCAGTAGAATTTTTGAGCTTTACACTTTTACCATTCCTCTCATTTACATTTTAGATTATTGATGGTATAAGTCACATGTTTTAATATTATGTAACTAACAACTTATTATTGTAGTCATAGTTATTTTTACTATGCTTATTTTTTCATCATCACCTAAAATTTTAAGTGAACTATTGCCATATTGCAGAATCTATAACTATATATTTACCATTATCAATGAGATTTACACTTTTTGTTTTTTTAATGTTTTTATTTTACTTACACTAAAAGAACTTTCTTTAGCCTTTCTTGTATGTCAGCTGTAGTGATAACAAACTTTTCAGCTTTTGGTGGAGACAGCTTTTAGTCCTACTTTGTTTCAGAAGGATAGTTTTACTGGTACAGAATTATTGGCCGACAGTCATTTATTTTGAATATATCATCCCCATTTTTTTTCTTGGCCCCCAAATTTTCTGTTGAGAAATCTGCTGATAGTCTTACAGTTCCCTTGTTTGCAATGACTCTCTTCTTTTTTTTTTATTTTAAATATTTATTTATTTTTTCAGGGTAATAGTATTCATTGTTTTTGCACAACACCCAGTGCTCCATGCAAAACGTGCCCTCCCTATTACCCACCACCTGTTCCCCCAACCTCCCACCTCTGACCCTTCAAAACCCTCAGGTTGTTTTTCAGAGTCCATAGTCTCTTATGGTTCACCTCCCCTTCCAATTTTTTTTTTATAAACATATAATGTATTTTTATCCCCAGGGGTACAGGTCTGTGAATCGCCAGGTTTACACACTTCACAGCACTCACCATAGCACATCCCTTCCCAATGTCCATAACACCCTCCCCCTCTCCCAACCCCACCTACCCCCAGAAACCCCCAGTTTGTTTTGTGAGATTAAGAGTCATTTATGGTTTGTCTCCCTCCCAATCCCATCTTGTTTCATTTATTCTTCTCCTATCCCTCTAACCCCCCATGTTGCTTCTCCAAGTCCTCATATCAGGGAGATCATATGATAGTTGTCTTTCTCTGGTTGACTTATTTCACTGAGCATGATACCCTCTAGTTCCATCCACGTCATCGCAAATGGCAAGATTTCATTTCTTTTGATGGCTGCATAGTATTCCATTGTGTATACATACCACATCTTCTTTATCCATTCATCTGTTGATGGACATCTAGGTTCTTTCCATAGTTTGGCTATTGTAGACATTGCTGCTATAAACATTCGGGTACATGTGCCCCTTCAGATCACTATGTTTGAATCTTTAGGGTAAATACCCAGTCGTGCAATTGCTGGGTCATAGGGTAGTTCTATTTTTAACATTTTGAGGAACCTCCATGCTGTTTTCCAGAGTGGTTGCACCAGCTTGCATTCCCACCAACAGTGGAGGAGGGTTCCCCTTTCTCCGCATCCTCACCAGCATCTGTCATTTCCTGACTTGTTAATTTTAGCCATTCTGACTGGTGTGAGGTGATATCTCATTGTGGTTTTGATTTGTATTTCCCTGATGCCGAGTGACGTGGAGCACTTTTTCATGTGTCTGTTGGCCATCTGGATGTCTTCTTTGCAGAAATGTCTGTTCATGTCCTCTGCCCATTTCTTGATTGGATTGTTTGTTCTTTAGGTGTTGAGTTTGCTAAGTTCCTTATAGATTTTGGATACTAGCCCTTTATCTGATATGTCGTTTGCAAATATCTTCTCCCATTCTGTCAGTTGTCTTTTGGTTTTGTTAACTGTTTCCTTTGCTGTGCAAAAGCTTTTGATCTTGATGAAATCCCAATAGTTCATTTTTGCCCTTGCTTCCCTTGCCTTTGCCGTTGTTCCTAGGAAGATGTTGCTGCGGCTGAGGTCGAAGAGGTTGCTGCCTGCATTCTTCTGAAGGATTTTGATGGAGTCCTTTCTCACATTGAGGTCCTTCATCCATTTGGAGTCTATTTTCATGTGTGGTGTAAAGTGGTCCAATTTCATTTTTCTGCATGTGGCTGTCCAATTTTCCCAGCACCATTTATTGAAGAGGCTGTCTTTTCCATTGGACATTCTTTCCTGCTTTGTCGAAGATTAGTTGACCATAGAGTTGAGGGTCGATTTCTGGGCTCTCTATTCTGTTCCACTGATCTATGTGTCTGTTTTTGTGCCAGTACCATGCTGTCTTGATGATGACAGCTTTGTAATAGACCTTGAAGTCCGGAATTGTGATGCCACCAACTTTGGCTTTCTTCTTCAATATTCCTTTGGCTATTCGAGGTCTTTTCTGGTTCCATATAAATTTTAGGATTATTTGTTCCATTTCTTTGAAAATAATGGATGGTATTTTGATAGGGATTGCATTAAATGTGTAGATTGCTTTAGGTAGCATGGACATTTTCACAATATTTATTCTTCCAATCCAGGAGCATGGAACATTTTTCCATTTTTTGTGTCTTCCTCAATTTCTTTCATGAGTACTTTATAATTTTCTGCATATAGATTCTTAGCCTCTTTGGTTTGGTTTATTTCTAGGTATCATATAGTTTTGGGTACAATTGTAAATGGGATTGACTCCTTAATTTCTCTTTCTTCTGTCTTGTTGTTGGTGTACAGAAATGCAACTGATTTCTGTGCATTGATTTTATATCCTGACACTTTACTGAATTCCTGTACAAGTTCTAGCAGTTTTAGAGTGGAGTCTTTTGGGTTTTCCACATATAGTATCATATCATCTGTGAAGAGTGATAGTCTGACTTCTTCTTTGCCGATTTGGATGCCTTTAATTTTTTTTTTTGTTGTTGTTATCTGATTGCTGAGGCTAGGACTTCTAGTACTATGTTGAATAGCAGTGGTGATAATGGACATCCCTGCCGTGTTCCTGACCTTAGCGGAAAAGCTTTCAGTTTTTCTCCATTGAGAATGATATTTGCGGTGGGTTTTTCATAGATGGCTTTGATAATATTGAGGTATGTGCCCTCTATCCCTACACTTTGAAGAGTTTTGATCAGGAAGGGATGCTGTACTTTGTCAAATGCTTTTTCAGCATCTATTGAGAGTATCATATAGTTCTTGTTCTTTCTTTTATTAATGTGTTCTATCACATTGATTGATTTGTGGATGTTGAACCAACCCTGCAGTCCTGGAATAAATCCCACTTGATCGTGGTGAATAATCCTTTTAATGTACTGTTGAATCCTATTGGCTAGTATTTTGGCGAGAATTTTTGCATCTGTGTTCATCAAGGATATTGGTCTGTAGCTCTCTTTTTTGGTGGGATCCTTGTCTGGTTTTGGGATCAAGGTGATGCTGGCCTCATAAAATGAGTTTGGAAGTTTTCCTTCCATTTCTATTTTTTGGAACAGTTTCAGGAGAATAGGAATGAGTTCTTCTTTAAATGTTTGGCAGAATTCCCCTGGGAAGCCGTCTGGCCCTGGGCTTTTGTTTGTTTGGAGATTTTTGATGACTGTTTCAATCTCCTTACTGGTTAAGGGCCTGTTCAGGTTTTCTATTTCTTCCTGGTTCAGTTGTGGTAGTTTATATGTCTCTAGGAATGCATCCATTTCTTCCAGATTGTCCAATTTGTTGGCGTAGAGTTGCTCATAGTATGTTCTTATAATTGTCTGTATTTCTTTGGTGTTACTTGTGATCTCTCCTCTTTCATTCATGATTTTATTTATTTGGGTCCTTTCTCTTTTCTTTTTGATGAGTCTGGCCAGGGGTTTATCAATCTTATTGATTCTTTCAAAGAACCAGTTCCTAGTTTCATTGATTTTTTTCTATTTTTTTTGTTTGTTTCTATTTCATTGATTTCTGCTCTGATCTTTATGATTTCTCTTCTCCTGCTGGGTTTAGGGTTTCTTTCTTGTTCTTTCTCCAGCTCCTTTACGTGTAGAGTTACATTGTGTACTTGAGACCTTTCTTGATTCTTGAGAAAGGCTTGTACCGCTATATATTTTCCTCTCAGGACTGCCTTTGCTGTGTCCCACAGATTTTGAACCGTTGTGTTTTCATTATCATTTGTTTCCATAAATTTTTTCAGTTCTTCTTTAATTTCCTGGTTGACCCATTCATTCTTTAGAAGGATGCTGTTTAGTCTCCATGTATTTGGGTTCTTTCCAGCTTTCCTCTTGTGATTGAGTTCTAGCTTCAGAGCATTGTGGTCTGAAAATATGCAGGGAATGATCCCAATCTTTTGATACCGGTTGAGACCTGATTTGTGACCCAGGATGTGATCTATTCTGGCAAGGTTCCATGTGCACTAGAAAAGAATGTGTGTTCCGTTGCTTTGGGATGAAATGTTCTGAATATATCTGTGATGTCCATCTGGTCCAGTGTGTCATTTAAGGCCTTTATTTCCTTGTTGATCTTTTGCTTGGATGATCTGTCCACTTCAGTGAGGGGAGTGTTAACGTCCCCTACTATTATTGTATTATTATTGATGTGTTTCTTTGATTTTGTTATTAATTGGTTGATATAGTTGGCTGTTCCCACGTTAGGGGCATAGATATTTAAAATTCTTAGATCTTCTTGTTGGACAGACCCTTTGAGTAGGATATAGTGTCCTTCCTCATCTCTTATTTTAGTCTTTGGCTTAAAATCTAATTGATCTGATATAAGGATTGCCACCCCACCTTTCTTCTGATGCCCATTAGCATGGTAAATTGTTTTCCACCCTCTCACTTTAAATCTGGAGGTGTCTTCGCGTCTAAAATGAGTTTCTTGTAGGCAACATACTGATGGGTTTTGTTTTTTTTATCCATTCTGATACCCTGTGTCTTTTGATTGGGGCATTTAGCCCATTAACATTCAGGGTAACTATTGAGAGATATGAATTTAGTGCCATTATTAGTCTGTAAGGTGACTGTTACTGTATATTGTCTCTCTACCTTTCTGATCTACTACTTTTAGACTCTCTCTTTGCTTAGAGGACCCCTTTCAATATTTCCTGTAGAGCTGGTTTGGTGTTTGCAAATTCTTTCAGTTTTTGTTTGTCCTGGAAGCTTTTTATCTCTCCTATTTTCAATGATAGCCTAGCTGGATAGAGTATTCTTGGCTGCATGTTTTTCTCGTTTAGTGCTCTGAATATATCATGCCAGCTCTTTCTGGCCTGCCAGGTCTCTATGGATAAGTCTGCTGCCAATCTAATATTTTTACCATTGTATGTTACAGACTTCTTTTCCCGGGCTCCTTTCAGGATTTTCTCTTTGTCACTAAGAATTGTAAATTTTACTATTAGGTGATGGGGTGTGGACCTATTCTTGTTGACTTTGAGGGGGTTTCTCTGCACCTCCTGGATTTTGATGCTTGTTCCCTTTGCCATATTAGGGAAATTCTCTTCAATAATTTTCTCCAATAGACCTTCTGCTCCCCTCTCTGTTTCTTCTTCTTCTGGAATCCCAATTATTCTAATGTTGTTTCGTCTTATGGTGTCACTTATCTCTCGAATTCTCCCCTCGTGGTCCAATAGCTGTTTGTCCCTCTTTTGCTCGGCTTCTTTATTCTGTCATTTGGTCTTCTATATCACTAATTCTTTCTTCTGCCTTATTGATCCAAGCAGTGAGAGCCTCCATTTTTGATTGCACCTCATTAATAGCTTTTTTGATTTCAACTTGGTTAGATTTTAGTTCTTTAATTTCTCCAGAAAGGGCTTTTATATCTCCAGAGAGGGTTTCTCTAATCTCTTCCATGCCTTTTTCGAGCCCAGCTAGAATGTTCAGAATCGTCATTCTGTACTCTTGATCTGACATATTACCAATGTCTGTGTTGATTAGGTCCCTAGCCTTCGGTACTGTCTCTTGTTCTTTTGTTTGTGGTGATTTTTTCTGCCTTGTCATTTTGTCCAGATAAGAGGATATGAAGGAGCAAATAAAATACTAAAATGGTGGCAAAGACCCCAGAAAAATACGCTGTATCCAAATGAGAAGAGACCCCAAATTGTGGGGGGGAGAAAGGGGATAAAAAGAGGTTCAGAAATAGAAAGAAAAAAATTTAAAAAATCAAACAAATAAAGAAAAAATATAAAAAAGAAAGAAAAAATATATATATTTAGATAAACTAGTCAAAAAAACGTTAAAAAAGAAAAGGGTAAAAGTTTTAAAAAATTTAGCAGAAGAAGAAAAAAGAAAAAAAGAAAAAAAAATTGACTTAGCCGCAAGACTAAAGAATCATGGGGAGAAAGCCATGAGTTCCGTGCTTTGCTTTCTCCTCCTCTGGAATTGTGCTGCTGTCTTAGGAATTGAACCTGCTTTCCTTGATAGATGAACTTCGTCCTGGCTGAATATTTTGTTGATCTTCTGGGGGAGGGGCCTGTTGTAGTGACTCTCAAGTGTCTTTGCCCGAGGCGGGATTGCACCGCCCTTACCGGCGGCCGGACTAAGTAATCAGCTCAGGTTCACTTTTGGGAGCTTCTGTTTCCTGAACGCTTTCCATAGAGTTCCGGAGGACAGGATTGAAAATGGCAGCCTCCTAGTCTCCGGCCCGGAGGAGCCGAGAGCCTGGGGCCCCACTCCTCAGTGCGCTGCCAGAGGACAGCACCCAATCACTCCCGTATCGCCAGCCTCTAGCTGTGCTCCAAGCTCACCCAGCCCGCGACCAGTTCAAGGTAACCCGAAGCTGAGAGTTCAGTCCTTGGCTCTGTCTCTGTAGCTGGCTTCTCTGTTCTAATACCTGCGAGCTCTGCGACACTCCAACACCCCCGATCCTTCTGTGACCCTGTGTGACCTGGGGCCACGCTGACCCCGCGTGGGCTTCACCCTAGTTTAGCCTCTGGAGCAATGTCCCTCAGTGGAACAGACTTTTAAAAGTCCTGATTTTGTGCTCCGTTCCTCCGCTGCTTGCCGGGAGCCGGCCCCTCCCCCCGCGGTCTCTCTTCCCTTCGTTTTAGATTCACTTCTCCGCCAGTCCTACCTTTCAGAATGTCGTTGATTTTCTGTTTCTAGAGTTGCTGTTCTTCTTCTCTTCGATCTCCCATTGGATTTGTAGGTGTTCGCAATGTTTAGATAAGCTATCGAGCTGATCTCCTGCTACCTGATATAGTCTCAGCCTGCTACTTCTCCACCATCTTGACTCCTCCCAATGACTCTCTTCTTTAGCTGTTCCTATTTTTTTTGACAATTTAGTTAAAATGTGTCTTTGTTAGTCCTATTTGAGTTCAACGTATTTGGGGTCCTTTGGGCTTTATGGATTTGATTGTCCATTACTCTTCCCAGGTTCAGTAAATTCTAAGCCATTATTGCTTTCAGTATGCATTCTGCCCCTTTCCCTTCTCCTTGTGGAATTCCATAATGTCACTATTGGTTTCCTTTTTGTCCCTTATTCCTCGTAGTCTTTCATTACTCCTTTCTCTTCATTTTTCTCCTCTGACTAGGTAATTTTTAACATTGTAAACTTGACGTGTTGATGTGTGTGTGTGTGTGTGTGTGTGTGTGTGTGTGTGTGTGTGTGGTCAGCTCTACTTCTGATACTCTCTATTGGATTCTTCAGTATACTTACTGGATTTGTCAGTTCCAGAATTTCTGGGGCTTTTAATGTATGCTATTTCCGGTTGAACCTCTCATTTTGTTCATTCATTGTTTTCCAAATTCCATTTAGTTGTCTGTGTTTTCTAGTAGCACACTGAACTTCTTTAACAGGATTATTTTGAACACTTTATCTGAGACTTCAGAGTTCTCCTTCCTTAGAGTCAGTTATGGGATCTTTATGAGCTTCCTTTGGTGTCATATTTACCTGATTCATCATGATCCTTGATTCCTTACATTGGTCTCTACACATTTGAATGATTGGTTTCTGCTTTCAGACTTTATAGGATTCCTTTGTCCAAGACAGTTTTTTTCCTCCAGTCAGCTCAGCTTGGGGTTTGGCACGTGTCTGCTAGTAATGTCCTTAAGCAGGTGGATCCTCCTATTATTTTCCATTTTGGGATGAGGCAATTTTAACATTCCAAGGACAGGGAGGTGGGTGAGCTACTGGCTGAGAACTCTTGGATAAGTCTTCTGGCTTGGTTCTCTATACATATGAGTCTGTAGGATGGGCTCTATGGTTACCTGGATTCTCTGGTCAGGTTTACTAGATAATTTGTGCCAGGTACTATATTCAGTAGCTTGTGGGGCTATGAATTAGCTTTCTTGCCTTGGAAGGACAGTAGGACGGAGTCCAGGGCCTATATAGCTTTTTGACTGTTGACTCAAATCAAGCCAGAGTGTGCACTGAATTACATGGTAAGTTTTCTGTTTTTTTTTGTTTTCTCTTCAGAAGGGAAACCATGGGCTATACTTTCCTATCAGGTACCACTATACACAGAGCTATTTAATAGGTTATGTGGCTTCCTGTTTTCCCTGGCTATATTCCCTGGTTTGACAGGCTGAAGATTGTACTCAGCAATGAGGAGGGCTACAAATTAGACTCTCTGGCTGGGCATAGTGGGAGAAGCAGCTCTAAATCTGGTAAAGCTTTTTGTTGTCTTAACTGAAGATGACCTGCAACCCAAATTTCCTGACAGAAGAGAGCCACAAGCCTTATGCTTAAAAAATATTAACTCTGCCTGACCACCTTTTGGATTGAGTGCTGCTGAGCTACACATCTTCCAGGAGTTTTCTCTAGCATTTTTGGTCAGACGGATCCACATCCTCCACTGCTGGAGGGGTTTTGATTAAGCCCCTTGACTGGGTGAAAATGGGTAGGGCTGCTCCAGGCTACTCTCAGTTTCTCAAACTGGCTCTCTGGTTGAGAGGAACTGGGAGCTACTCTCCACCTTGGTTATACACCCCCTGACTCTGTGTATTAGTGTAATGCCTCACATCTGGTACTCGATTTCCTCTGGCGACAGCTCTTTCTGCCTCCCTCTAGGCTTGAACACCACTGGGCAGTATAGCTGCCAGGAGTTGTTGCCAGCTGCTCTGGTAAAATGGGGCTTGAAGTCAGTGTCTGCAGTGGGTGGGGTTTGATTTACCTCCTTTCCTGGGCATGCTCAAGCTGGCCTCTAGATCCCTTCAAAACTCCTTCGTTGAGGATCTGAATCAGGCAGATCTTCACCCTTCAGTGCTCTAAGAATGTGCCTGTGACTTTGTTCTGTAGGCAAGTAAAACTTCTGGTTGGGAATTCTACTTGGATACTGCAGGTATGAACTCAATCTGCCAAGATTAATGTGCTGGTTGTTGCAAGCCCCTCCCTTGTTCTTTCACCATCACATTTTTAGTGGTTGATGTCCTCAGATTGCCCTGCAATCCCTGTTGTTTAAGATCAGAGTAGGTCTCCTGCATAGCAACCCACATGCTAGGGGAAGCTGGTTGTCCCCCCACCCCAGCGTTTCCTTTTCCTACTGGAGGAAAAAGAGTCTCAGAGAGATCTCTTCACATGGTGTTGCACTGACCTGGGGTTGATGCAATGTGATCAACATGTAGCTGCTTCTACTGTTCTAATGCAGTTTTTTAAATACCTCTCTGTTGCATGGGGGTGCTTTAGCCTCACTGTTGTGTTCTAGGATTCTCTCAGTGGTGCCCTATTCTTTAGTAGTTGCTGGTTGTTCTTGTGAAGGTAAGTCAGGAACAACTTATGTCACTATATTGGAGATGTCACTCCCATTACTTTAAAAATTTTTACTTAATCTCTTTTGTGTCCATTCTCTACTGTCTTCCCCAAAGCCTATAGGGTACCATTCTAACATTCTTTATGTGTGTTTTTTTTATGGATAAGTTCTTGTGAATTTTTTTTTCTGTACCACAAGAGCTTTTGCAATGAACACCATTAAACATTTCTTTCTACTGTGTGAGAATTTACCTCAGAGTAGGAATACTGGTCCAGAGTGTTCATATTTTTTTTTAATCATGTTGTGTTAGTCACCATACAGAAAATCATTAGTTTTTAATGTAGTGTTCCATGACTCATTGTTTGCATATAACACCCAGTGCGCCATACAATACATGGCCTCCTTAGTACTCGTCACTGAACCAACCCAACAAACCATGCCCCTCCACACTAAAACTCAGTTTGTTTCTTGGAGTCCTTAAGCTCTCATGTTTTTTCTTTCCTTCCATTCCCCCCCTCAATTTTCCTTTCCTTCTCCTAATGTCCTCTGTGTTATTCCTTATGTTTCACAAATAAGTGAAATCGTATGATAGTTGACTTTCTCTGTTTGACGTATTTCACTCAGCATAATCTCCTCCAGTTCCATCCATTTTTATGTAAATGTTGGGTATTCATCTTTTCTTTTTTTTCCATGTTATTTATTTTTTTCAGCGTAACAGTATTCATTGTTTTTGCACAACACCCAGTGCTCCATGCAAAATGTGCCCTCCCTATTACCCACCACCTGTTCCCCCAACCTCCCACCCCTGACCCTTCAAAACCCTCAGGTTGTTTTTCAGAGTACATAGTCTCTTATGGTTCGCCTCCCCTCCCCAATGTCCATAGCCCGCTCCCCCTCTCCCAATCCCACCTCCCCCCAGCAACCCCCAGTTTGTTTTGTGAGATTAAGAGTCATTTATGGTTTGTCTCCCTCCCAATCCCATCTTGTTTCATTTATTCTTCTCCTATCCCCATAACCCCCCATGTTGCTTCTCCATGTCCTCATATCAGGGAGATCATATGATAGTTGTCTTTCTCCGATTGACTTATTTCACTAAGCATGATACGCTCTAGTTCCATCCACGTCGTCGCAAAAGGCAAGATTTCATTTCTTTTGATGGCTGCATAGTATTCCATTGTGTATATATACCACTTGTTCTTTATCTATTCATCTGTTGATGGACATCTAGGTTCTTTCCACAGTTTGTCTTCTAGATCACTAATTCATTTTCTGCCTCATTTACCTTAGGTTTTAGAGTATCTAGATTAGATCGGATCTCATTGATAGCATTTTTAAGTTCTGTCAGATCAGCTCTCATTTCTGCCTTTAAGAATATATGCTTCCATTAATAGTTTCCTCCATCCTAGGTATCGTCTGCATAAGTATTACCTTGAAGTCTATTTCCAACATCTTGCTTATAGCTATATCCATTAGTTCTGTGGCAGAGGTCACAGTCTCTGAGTTTCTCCTATGTTGGGGTTTCTTCCTCTTCTGTTGAGAGCTGGTTGAGGGACTATACAGAGTCCAAACTATTGACAACAATCCAAGCAAGGTGCACCTGTTTTGTGGGGACTTTAGTGTTGTCAACCTCTTGTTCTTCCAGCCTGTCTTCTGGGAGGGAAGGGGTCTGCCACATTGTTACTCAGACAACCCTGTCTGGGCAGAGTTGTCCTGTCCCAGTAGAGGGGGATGGGCTCACTCAAAACCATTTTGGAGGCGTTTTGTTCTGTGCTGGCTTTCTCTGACAGATTTCTGTGTCACCCCCGAGCATCAGAGCAGAACTGACTGTATCCAAACCTCTGTCTCAGAACAGATAGATTGCATTTTGCCCTCAGTGCATTCTCTGGACCACATTGTCCCTACTTCTATCTGTGCTACCAAAAACTGCAGTCTCCTGGGTTGTGCACCCTACAGCAACATTCCCAGCCCTTGCTTCCAGGTCCAGGAACATCTCTGCCCTTTGTTCTTCTAAGACATCTAGCTGCTACCAGTTCATATGTGTGCCCTCACAGCTCCAGATTTCAGTCTGGGGGCGGTACTAGAGTCCTTTCCCTGCCACTACCTGTCTGCAAATCTGTGCCTCGTCCCCAGCACAGGAGGCTTTTATGCTCCAGCCATGCAGGATCCTGGAGACTCCCTCCACCTTCCATTTATCTTCCAATATCTGTCTGTAGAATTATAGCTCCCTGCTTCATACCTCGAGACCAACCACCTGAGATAGTCTGTTTGTAGAGTTCCAGATATATCTTCCTACATCATAGGCTGATATCAAGGGTGTTCAGAATGGTCTGGTAGATATCAAACTAAATCCAAGGGACTGGTTGAAATAGGGCTCCCCCACTCCTCTGCCATCTTTGCCCCTCCAATCAATCCATAGTGTACATATTAATTCAATTTAAGCAAGAGATGCCAGATTTCTCTCCCAGCTGGCTTCCCCAGCAGTGAGTCAGGGCCCTATCTCTCCCAATTCCCCTCTAATACTTATTACTATCCATCTTTCTAATATTTACCAATCATATTACTGTAAAGTAATATATCATTGCTTTGTTAAATATTTCTCATATTGTTTATGTGTTTGGTCATCTTTTCATGTGTTTTTAGTTTAAGTGAATTTTTATTTTGTGAAATACCTATTCATATTTGCCAGTTACTCTACCATTTTATCAATGTTGGTGTTTTTTTTGTGTGTGTGACTTATAGCAGTTTCTTAAATATGGTTTCTAATAGTTATCACTGATATCTGAATATTGAATATTGAAAAAACTAAAGCTTTTTACTCTTGACCATGCCACTTGCTTTTGTTTCAAAGCTGTGTTAGTAGGGCTGCTACTTTAGGGACTTAAAAGCTTCTTTTTTCTTTACTCTTAATTATACTTGCCTGAAATCTGATCTCCTAATAGATAAGGTCTTGCTTGTTTTGAAATACTTAACATATCTTAACTACCGTGAAAGACCAATTTTAAAATATTTTTGAAACTCAATAATTTTTAATATATTTGAAGGAGTAAATATGCATGACTAGCTAAGAACATTTTGGTTTTTTTTTTAAAGATTTTATTTATTTATTTGACAGACAGAGATCACAAGTAGGCAGAGAGCAGGCAGAGAGAGAGGAGGAAGCAGGCTCCCTGCTGAGCAGAGAGCCCAATGCGGGGCTCCATTCCGGGACCCTGGGATCATGACCTGAGCTGAAGGCAGAGGCTTTAACCCACTGAGCCACCCAGGCGCCCCTAAGAACATTTTGGAAAAGAAGAGTAATGAGGGAGCTTTCCTTATCAGATATTGAAATGCATTTCAAGGGGCGCCTGGGTGGCTCAGTGGGTTAAGCCGCTGCCTTCGGCTCAGGTCATGATCTCAGGGTCCTGGGATCGAGCCCTGCATGGGCTCTCTGCTCAGCAGGGAACCTGCTTCCCTCTCTCTCTCTCTCTGCCTGCCTCTCCATCTACTTGTGATCTCTCTCTGTCAAATAAATAAATAAATAAAAATCTAAAAAAAATGCATTTCAAGGCGAGACTCATTGTAATACTGAGACCTATTAATGAATAAGATATCAACTTACAGACTTATCAATGGATAAGATATTTAGGCCAAGAAGAAATCTTAGTATGCCAATTTACTTATTCATTGTTTACCATGCAACCAATATTTAAGGCACTAGAGACCAAGCAATGAGGAAAAGAAAATCCCTGCTCTCTTTGAACCTACATTCTAGTGTGATATATGCCATACATAAACAATTATTTCTATGGTATATAAAATATATGTTAAGTATATAAATTAGACAAATAGGTATTTGATTTGTGAAAAGTTTGTGGGAAAATGTTTCACAAATTATTGTGAGAAAAATAAGGAATTTTCAACAAATTGAGTTAGTTTAATCAGTTATTTAGAGGAAATAAATGCAAATACTTCTTACATCAAACTATGTGGATTAAGGTATTAAATGTTTAAGATGAAAATAACAATCTAGAAGAAAACATAGGTGAATCATTATTGAAACTCCATGAGGAAAGGTTTTAAATTTTAAAAGCAATAGATGAAGCCAGCATTACCCTGATCCCCAAACCAGGCAAAGACCCTACCAAAAAGGAGAATTTCAGACGAATATCACTGATGAATATGGATGCAAAGATTCTTAACAAGATCCTAGCAAACAGGATCCAGCAGCACATTAAAAAGATTATCCACCATGACCAGGTGGGATTCATCCCTGGGTTGCAAGGTTGGTTCAACATTCGCAAAATCAATCAGTGTGATAGAACAAATCAATAAGAGAAGAGAGAAGAACCACATGGTCCTCTCAATGGATGCAGAAAAAGCATTTGACAAAATCCAGCATCAGTTCCTGATGAAAACGTTTCAAAGTATCAGGATAGAGGGAACATTCCTGAACTTCATAAAATCTATCTATGAAAGACCCACAGCAAATAACATCCTCAATGGGAAAAAGCTTGCAGCCTTCCCATTGAGATCAGGAACATGACAAGGATGCCCACTCTCACCACTCTTGTTCAACATAGTATTAGAAGTTCTAGCAACAGCAATCAGAAAACAAAGAGGAATAAAAGGTATCCAAATTGGCAAGGAAGAAGTCAAACAAACACTCTCTCTTCGCAGATGACATGATTCTTTATATGGAAAACCCCAAAGACTCCACCCCCAAACTACTAGAACTCATACAGCAATTCAGTAACGTGGCAGGATACAAAGTCAATGTACAGAAATCAGTGGCTTTCTTATACACTAACAATGAAAATACAGAAAGGGAAATTAGAGAATCGATTCCATTTGCTATAGCACCAAGAACCATAAGATACCTGGGAATAAACCTAACCAAAGAGGTAAAGGACCTGTACTCGAGGAACTACAGAACACTCATGAAAGAAATTGAAGAAGACACAAAAAGATGGAAGACTGTTCCATGTTCTTGGATTGGAAGAATAAACATTGTTAAAATGTCTATACTGCCTAGAGCAATCTATACTTTTAATGCCATTCCGATCAAAATTCCACCGATATTTTTCAAAGAGCTGGAGCAAATAATCCTAAAATTTGTATGGAATCAGAAGAGACCCCGAATTGCTAAGGAAATGTTGAAAAACAAAAACAAAACTGGCAGCATCACGTTACCTGATTTCAAGCTTTACTACAAAGCTGTGATCACCAAGACAGCGTGGTACTGGCATAAAAACAGACACATAGACCAGTGGAACAGAGTGGAGAGCCCAGATATGGACCCTCAACTCTATGGTGAAATAATCTTCGACAAAACAGGAAAAAATATTCAATGGAAAAAAGGCAGTCTCTTCAGTAAATGGTGCTGGGAAAACTGGACAGCGATATGTAGAAGAATGAAACTTGACCATTCTCTTACACCGTACACAAAGATAAACTCTAAATGGATAAAAGACCTCAACGTGAGACAGGAATCTATCAGAATCCTAGAGGAGAACATAGGCAGTAACCTCTTCGATATCAGCCACAGCAACTTCTTTCAAGATATGTCTCCAAAGGCCAAGGAAACAAAAGCAAAAATGATCTTTTGGGACCTCATCAAGATCAAAAGCTTCTGCACAGCAAAGGAAACAGTCAACAAAACAAAAAGGCAACCCACGGAATGGGAGAAGATATTTGCAAATGACAGTACAGACAAAAGGTTGATATCCAGGATCTATAAAGAACTTCTCAAACTCAACACACACAAAACAGATAATCATATCATAAAATGGGCAGAAGATATGAACAGACACTTCTCCAATGAAGACATACAAATGGCTATCAGACACATGAAAAAATGTTCATCGTCACTAGCCATCAGGGAGATTCAAATTAAAAGTACATTGAGATACCACCTGACAGCAGTTAGAATGGCCAAAATTAGCAAGACAGGAAACAACGTGTGTTGGAGAGGATGTGGAGAAAGGGGAACCCTCTTACACTGTTGGTGGGAATGCACGTTGGAGCAGTCACTTTGGAGAACAGTGTGGAGATTCCTTAAGAAATTAAGAATAGAGCTTCCCTATGACCCTGAAATTGCACTGCTGGGTATTTACTCCAAAGATACAGATGTAGTGAAAAGAAGGGCCATCTGTACCCCAATGTTTATTGCAGCAATGACTACGGTCGCCAAACTGTGGAAAGAACCAAGATGCCCTTCAACGGATGAATGGATAAGGAAGATGTGATCCATATACACAATGGAGTATTATGCCTCCATCAGAAAGGATGAATACCCAACTTTTGTAGCAACATGGACGGGACTGGAAGAGATTATGCTGAGCGAAATAAGTCAAGCAGAGAGAGTCAAGTATCATATGGTCTCACTTATTTGTGGAGCATAACAAATAACATGGAGGACATGGGGAGATGGAGAGGAGAGGGAGTTGAGGGAAACTGGAAGGGGAGATGAACCATGAGAGACTATGGACTCTGAAAAACAACCAGAGGGTTTTGAAGGGGCAGGGGTGTGGGAGGTTCAGGAATAAGGTGGTGGGTAGTGGGGTGGGCACGTACTGCATGGAGCACTGGGTGTGATGCCAAAACAATGAACACTGTTATGCTGTAAATAAACAAATAAAAAAAAGGAAAGAAAATAAAAGCAATAGATAAATGATATAAATGATTCCATGTGGGGATGCTAGCCCTTATCCCTACCTGGTATCAATGAGACAGAATGAAATGGTGTGAGTCAGGCTAATTGACATTCTTTCTCCTCTTTATTTATGCTTCGTGCCAGTGAGACCTAGCAGGAATCTGAACCTCTATGTCTACCCAGCATTAGTGAGGAGGAATGAGTTAGTGGGAGGTGAGTCTGCTTTGCATTATAATTCCCTCTTCTCCCTCCCTGTCAATAGGGTTAAATGGGAAGCTGAGCTTCCATTCCTACCTTGTAGCAACAAAAGTGATGTTAATTACTCTCAAATCTATCCATCACTTGTAATCCCACTCAAAGGTAATGAGATGGTGCATGTTAAGAGTGTGTCCCTACTTTTTCCAAAATGTATTGACTATCAACAAGGCAAAGGGGACTGCAAAATTTCCACCCCACTTCTCTGAAGCAAAACAGTGGGTACCAACATTCTGCTCTTGCTGGAGTGATATCAGTGGAGCCCAACAAGAAGCTGAGGATACAAACCTACACAGCCACCATACTATACATAAATAAAGGACTGTCTGATAAGAAAGATTAAATAAGATCTAGAGTCTCATAATATAGTATCCAAATTATTCAGGATACAATTAAAAATTACTCATCATAGCAAGAATCAGGAAATACAAAATCAAATGAGAAAAGAAAATTACCAAATATCAACACACAGAAACGAATCAAATGTTGGAAATGTCTAACAAGGGTTTTAAAGCAGCCACCATAAAAATGTTCATCAAACAATTACAATTCTCTTGAAGCAAAAAGAAAAATAGAAAATCTTGAGCCATCTGGGTAGCTCAGTTGGTTAAGAGTCTACCTTCAACTCAGGTCATGATCTCAGAGTCCTGGGATCTATCCCCAAGTTTTGCTTCCTGCTCAATGGGGAGTCTTCTTCTCCCTCTTTTTCCTGCTCCCCCCACTTATGTTCTCTCACTTTCTCTCTCAAACAAACAAATAAATAAAATCTTAAAAAATAGAAATTGTTTTAAAAGTTACCTATAAAAGAAATCAATAAACTGAAAAATACAGCAAAAAACTGCTGGATGGAATCAGGAGTATAGATGGTAGAAGATAGAATCAGTGAAATGAGGAAAAGTTACAATTTATTCATTTTGAACAACAGATGGGAAATATAGTAAAAAGAAACACTGAACAGAACCTCATAGACCTATGGGACAATAACAAAATATTTAACATTTCTATCTACAGAGTCCCAAAACTAGAAGAGATGAGTCTGGCTCAAATTTTCATTATTATGAATAAATAATGTAGCCAAGACACTAAAGAAACCTATGTGTCCATTGATGGGTTAATGGATACAGAATATTATAAATGGTTAAAATCATGCAACGGAATTTTATTCAGCCATAACAAAGGAAATTTTGACATTTGTGACAATATAGGTGATAGTTAAGGGCATTATGCTAAGTGAAATAAGTCAAACAGAGAAAGATACATACTGTATGATCTCACATGTGTAGAACATAAAAATTTCAAATTCATAGGAATAGAGTAGATTTGTGGTTTTTAGGACCTGTGGGGCATGGAAAACAGGTACATATTGACCAACAAGTACAAATTTTCAGTTATAAAATTAATAAGTTCTGAGGACCTAATATACAGAATGCTGACTATAGCTAACAATACTGTATTATAAATTTCAAATTTGCTAGAGAGTAGTTCTTAAATGTTTTCAACACACACATCATCTGAGACTGTTAAATTTATTAACATTTCACAATATATGCATATATTAAATCATCACAATATACATCTTAAATTTACACAGTGTTGCCCATTATACCTTAATAAGGCCAAAAGAAGAATAATGTTAAAATTCTCCTAAATTTGGAAAACCCCACAGATTCAAGGTCATGAATGGATCTCAAATAAGATAAATCTAGAAAATCCACACTAAACTGCCACAGTAACTTCTGAAAACTTTTTACAACAAAACTTTGAAAGTAGAGAAAAATGAAACTTTACTCATACGGGAAAAACCATTTCTAATGACACAAAATTTCTCATCAGAAAACAAATGTTAGAAGGAAGGGGCACAACATTTTTTAAATGCTTAAAGAAAACTTCCAAATGCAAATCCCGTATCTGGCAAAAATATCAATCTGGAATGAAGGGGGGTTTTCAAATGAAAGGAAAGTAAGAATTTGTTCCTAGCAAAACTACCCTTAAAATGACCAAAAGAACTTCTCTAAACAAAAAGGAAATGATAAATAAGACTTTGAATATCAGAAAGGAAAGGTATCAGATGGATAAACATACAGCTAAATGTAATAGAATATCCTCATGGGTTTTTAAACTCATATTTGATGATTGAAACAAAAATTATAACACCATTTAATGTGATGTTCAAAATATGTAGAAAAAATACTTAACACAATTATATTTCAAAAGTGAGGAAACCAAAGGAACATGAATGGAATTAAGGTTTTTATTTTAACTTGAAGTTGTAAAATGATGCATTTAAACCTCTAGTCTAATCTAATGATGCATTTAGACATAGACATTTGGTGATGTTACATATATATCTTGTAATACCTAGAGCAACCACTAAAGATATTATACAAAGAAAGCGATAAAATCATATAATCCTCTCAATAGTTGCAGAAAAAATTTGACAAAATACAGCATCCATTCTTGCTAAAAACACACAAAAATTAGGTATAGATGGAACATGTCTCAACATCATGAAAGCCATATACAGAGTTCCACAGGGAATATTCTCAATGGGGAAAACTGAGAGCTCCCAACAGGAACAAGACAGAGATGTCCACTTTCACTACTACTATTCAACACCATACTCAGCCTCAGCAGTCAGAAAACAAAAATAAATAAAAGGCATCCAAATCAGCAAGGAAGAAGTCAAACTTTCACAATTTGTGGATGACATGATACTCTATGTAGAAAACTTGAAAGATTCCACCAAAAAATTGCTAGACCTAAAACATTAATTCAACAAAGTTGCAGGATATAAAATCAATGCATGTCTGTTGCATTTCTGTACACCCAATAATGACTCAGTAGAAAAAGAGATCAAGGAATTGATCCCATTTGGATTTGCACCCAGAACCCTAAGATACCTAGGAATAAACCTAACCAGGAGGTAAAAGATAAATACTCTGAAAACTATAGAATAATTATGAAAGAAATTGAAGAGGACACAACAAAATGGAAATACATCCCATGCTCATAGATTGGAAGAAAAAACATTGTTAAAATGTCTATACTACTTAAAGCAAACTGCACATTTAGTTCAAACCCTATCAAAATACTACTAGCACTTTTCACAGAGTAGAACAAACCTAAAATTTGTATGGAACCATTTGTAAAGACCCTGAATAGCCAAAACAATTCTGAAAAAGAACAAGCCACAGGCATCATGATTCCAGACTTCAAGCTGCATGACAAAGCTATAGTCATGAAGACACTATGGTACTGGCACAAAAAGAGATGTTTAGAATGATGGAACAGATCAGAGAACCTAGAAAAGTACCACAACTGTATGGTCAACTAATATTTAGCAAAGCAGAAAAGAATTTCCAGTGGAAAACACAGAGTCTCTTCAACAAATGACGTTGAGAAAACTGGACAACCACATGCATAAGAATGAACCTGGACCACTTTCTTACAGCAGACACAAAAATAAATTCAAAATGGATGAATGACCTAAACATGAGACAAGAAACCATCAAAATCTTAGAGGAGAACACAGGCAACAACCTGTTTGACCTCAGCTTTAATGACTTCTTACTAAACACATGGCCAGAGGTGAAAGAAAGAAAAGCAAAAATGAACTATTGAGACTTCATCAGGACAAAAAGCATTTGCACAGTGAAGAAGACAATCACCAAAATTGAATGACAGGGAGAAGATATTTGCAAATGACCTAACTTATAAATGGCTAGTATCCAAACTATAAAAGAGTTACCAAACTCAATACTCAAAAAACCCCAAATAATCCAGGTAAGAAGTGGGCAGAAGATATGAAAAGACATTTTCCCAAGGAAAACATCCAGATGACTAACAGGACACATCAAAAAATGTTCAACAGCCCTCATCATCAGGGAAATACAAATCAAAAACCATGAGGAGACACCACCGCACATCTGTCAGATTGGCTAAAAATTAACAACACAGGAAATGAAATGTTGGTGAGGATGCAGAGGAAGGGGAATCCTCTTACACTGCTGATGGGAATCCAAACTGGTGCAGCCACTCTAGAGAATAGTATGGAAGTTACTCAAAAGTTAAAAATACAACTACCCTACAATCCAACAATTGCACTGCTAAGCTTTTACCCAAAAGATACAAAAATACAGATTCAAAGGGCTACATGGACCCTGATATTTATAGCAGCATTATCAACAATAGCCAAACTATGGAAAGAGCCCAATGTCCATCAATTAATGCATGGACAAAGAAGATATGATTAGATATATACACACACACATATATATGCATAATTATATATGTATATGTACACATATATACATATATATGTATAATTATATGTGTGTGTATATATGATCTCTCACATCTACTATATATAATAGATTATATATTATTATATACTATTATTTATTATTTATAATATTTATAATTTATATTATTAATTAAAATATTTTATCATGTATATAATTTAATTAATTAAATTTATTATAATATTCATGATTTATTATAATATAAATATAAATATTGCTAAGCCATCATAAAGAATGAATCTTAACATTTACAGTGATGTAGTTGGAGCTATAATGTATTATTTTGAGCAAAATCAGTGAGTCAGGGAAAATCAAGTGCCAAATGATTCCCCTCATGCGGAATTTAAGAAACAAAACATATGAACATATGGGAAGGGAAAAAAAAGAGAGAGGGAAGCAAACCATAAAAGACTTAATGATAGAGAAATGAGGGTTGGGGGAGGGAGGGGTTGGGAGATAACCTAAATGGGTGATGGGTATTTGGGAGGGCACTTGTTATGATGGGCACTGGGGCTTATATGTAAGAGACAAACCACTAAATTCTATTCCTGAAACCAGTATTACATTATATATTTAACTAAATAGAATTTAAATAAAAATAAAAATGAAAACCAACAACAACACTACATGGGGCACTGGGGTGGCTCAGTTAGTTAAGTGTCTGCCTTTGGCTTAGGTAATGATCCTAGGCTTCTGGGACTGAGTCCCACATTGGGCTCCCTGCTCAGTGGGGAGTCTGCTTCCCCCTTTCCTTCTACTCCTCTCCCTGCTCATGATCTTTCACTTGCTCACTCACTCTCTATGAAATAAATAAAATCTTGAAAAAAAAAAACCCACTACAAATCAAGATGGAATTTGCCTAAATGTCCAGATATTTAGCAGCAGGGGAAGAAAAGAGCATAGAGGAATAAGAAGCCATGTAAACATGGGGTGTCTGGATGACTTGGTCAGTTAAGTGTCTGACTTCAGCTCAGGTCATGATCTCAGGTTCCTGGAATTGAGCCCTGTATTGGCCTTATGCTCAGTGGGGAGTCTGCTTGACCCTCTCCCTCTTCCCATCTCCCTGCTTGTGCTATCTCTGCCTCTTTCTGAAATAAATCAAATCTTAAAAAAAAAAAAAAAACTCAAGGAAACAAACAGAAGACAAATAGTAAAATGATAGGTAGGGAGTTTATCACCACTGAACCCGCCTTATAAGTAATGTTAAAGAGACTTTTTAAGTGGAAAAAAAGGCCAAAACTCCAAGTAAGAAAATTATTTGAATAAAAT
This sequence comes from Meles meles, assembly GCF_922984935.1. Taxonomy (NCBI): domain Eukaryota; kingdom Metazoa; phylum Chordata; class Mammalia; order Carnivora; family Mustelidae; genus Meles; species Meles meles. The sequence goes on from NC_060087.1 coordinate 53,907,350, forward strand.
TGTTGGTAAAAGCAAGTATATGGTATAGGTGGTAGTTGAATCACTTATGAAGCTAAACATGAAGTTTAAGAGAAAAAAAATAAAATCAATTATATCTGCAATACTCAATTAATGGATCAAAAGATGTAAAATATGTATTATATATAAAATGTGAAAGGGGGAGTAGTATTATTTTTGCCATGTGTTCAAATTTAAGTGGCTATCGACTTAATATAGAGTGCTATATGCACTCTATCTAATGTAATATGTGAATATGTAATATGTGAATGTAATATGTGAATCTCATGGTAACCATGAGTGAAAATCCTGTAATAGATGAACAAAAAACAGAAAGCAATCTCAGACATCCATTAAAGAAAATCATCAATTTATAAAAGAAAAGAGGAAGAGAACAGAGAATTATTAAAAAAATAAACAATGGCAAGGGAGAAGGTACATACTGACAAATAATTACTTTAAATGAAAATGGACTAACTGTAACTTCAAGGGAAGATGGCAGAGTAGGAGGACCCTGAACTCACTTATCCCACAGATACAAATATATAACACTTGCACCAGAACAACAAATGTGAACAAATTTCACAACTAAATATAGAGAAGAGGTCACATTGGAGAGGATAGAAAATGTGAGGATTCAGTGGGAATATAAAGCCCATGTGTCTGACCACCAGAGGTAGGAAGCTGCAGGCATGGAGAGGGGCAAGAAACAGATTATCACACTGGGGATCTTGCAAAGTGAAGAGGAATCCCATAGCATTTGGCTTTGAAAATCAGAGGGGCTGAATTTTGTGAGTGCTTACAATCAGTGGGACTTAAATCCTGGAACTTTAAAAATCAGTGGACTTGGCTCTTGCAGAGCCCAGAGGGCATTAAGAAGCTGAGCGTAAACCCTTGAGGAGATAGCACATCAAACAGCCCATAGAACGAGAGATTGGAGCAGCAGTTTGAAAGTCACTTGGGGCATATCGAAGGAAAATTTGACTACTAATCTCAGAGTTTACTGAGGAATTTCTCCAGTAACAGAGGGACTAGCAAGTGCCATTTCCCTCTCCTGCCCCTCATCATAAATTCACAACCACCTGAAGGAACCTGCATGGTGCAGGTATTCATTGCCTAACTTGCTTAAACTGCCCTAGCCCTTCCAGCTAGTCCTGCCTCAGTCTTGGTGCTTCAGATCACTTCCTCCAGAAGACCTGTGCAAACCTTGCCAACGCTGTATCTCCCAACCTTCTGTGGAGGAAGTGCACACCTTGTTAAAACTGCACCCTCCACCCAGGCATGATTTACATAGTAGCCCCACCTAGCCTAGTCTCCACAACAGTTCTGCATCCCCAAAAGAGAAGGACCTGCATACTGTTTGTGGCACTGCCCCTCCACCTGCTCCCTCACACATTATGGCATGACCAGACCTGGTCTTCATGGTGGTATCATGTCACCTGTGGAGGGGGATCAGTGTCATGTAGTTAAAAATACACATCCTGTCCACTAATTTCAAAAAGGAAAGATATAGCTGACTTTTTTAACACAGAGAAATAGACACAGAGAGTTAGGCAAAATGAGACAGAGGAATATGTCACAAATAAAGGAATAGAAAAAAAAATAAGAGGCCTAAGAGAAATAGATAGAAGTAACATGCCTGATAGAGGATTTAAATGATCATAAAATACTGTATTATAGGAAAGAGTAGAGAATATCAGTGAGACCTTTAACAAAGAGATAGAAAACAAAAAAGAACCAATCAAGATGAAGAACACAATAAGTGAAATTAAAAAAAAAACTTGCTAGAATAAATAGCATGATGGAAAAAGCAGGGGAATGAATTAATGAACTAGGAGACAAGAGTAATGCAAAATAATCATGCAAAAGAATAAGATAAAATTATGCACAATGAAAATGGACTGGGGATATCAGAGATTCCATTAAGCATAAAAATATTCACATTATAGAGATCCTAGAAGGAGAAGAGAGAAAAGTGGGCAGAAAAATTATTTGAAGAAATAATAGCTCAAAACTTCCCTAATCTGGGGAAAGAAATATACCTACAGATTCAGGAGCCGAAGAGATCTCCCAACAAAATCAGTAAAAGGAGGTCCACAGCAAAACACATAATAATCAAAATAGGAAAAAAAAAGCAAAATTTAGTGATAAAGAAAAAAATTTAAAAGAAGCAAGAGAAAAAAGTTATATACATGAAAACCCAATTGGTTATCAGCAGATTTTTCTGTAGAAACTTTGCCATCTATAAAAGAATGACATGATATATTCAAATTGGTGAAAGAAAAAGACAAACAAATGAACAAAAAACAATAGAAATACTGACTCTATCCAGCAAGACTATCATTCAGAATAAGAGAGATAAAGAATTTCTCAGAAAAAAACAAAACTAAAGGAGTTAATGACCATTAAACCAGCTCTACAAAATTTTAAAAGGGACTCTGAGTGAAAAGGAAAGCCCAAAGTGAGAGTGTAAAAAGTAGAAAGCACAAATGCAGTAAAAAGTAATTCGATAAAATATCAAAGGATTCACAAAATAAAAAGCCTGTAAAAGATGACACCGTATACATAAAGTGAAGCGGGGAGAGAAGTAAGGATTGGGTTCAAACTTGGGACATCTGGGTAGCTCAGTCAGTTAAGTGTCTGACTCTTGATTTTGGCTTGGGTCACGGTTCCAAGGTCATGAGGTTGAGACTCATATCTTAAGGTATGAGGTTATGCTTAAGGTTTTCTCTCTACCTCTCCTTTGCTCTTCTCCAACTTGTACTCCCTTTCCATTTCTTTCTCTCTCTAAAAAAATGCAGATGTCATACACAAACCTAATGGTAATCACAAATCAAAACCACTAATAGATATCAAAAATCAAGAGAGAAGAAACCCAGTATATCACTAAAGAGAAACAAAAAACCATGAAAGAAAGCAAGAAAAGAAAGAATTGAAAAAAAAGAAACCTACAAAACAAACACAAAAGCAGTAACAAAATGGTAATAAATGCTTATCTATCAATAATTACTTTGGATGTAAATAGACTAAATGCTCCCAAACAAAGGTATATGGTGACAAAGTGAATTTAAAAAGAAGATCCATCTAGGGGTGCCTGGTTTGTTCAGTCATTAAGCATCTGCCTTCAACTCAGGTCATGATTCCAGGGTCCTGGTATCGAGCCCTGCATCAGGCTCTCTGCTCAGTGGGAAGCCTATTTTTTCCTCTCCCACTCCCCCTTCTTGTTTTCCCTCTCTCATTTTGTCTCTCTCTGTTTACTTATTTAAGTAAACAAAATCTTTTTTAAAAAATCCATCTATATGTTGCTTGTAAGAGAGTCATTTTAGACCTAATGACATCTGCAGATTGGATGTAAGGGCTTGGAGCAATATCTATCATGAAAAGGTGTAAAAAAAAAGCCAGAGTAGCAATACTTATATCAGACAAAGTTGGCTTTAAAACAAAGAATGTAACAAGAGACAAAGGAGGACACTATATAATAAAGGGGACAATCCAGCAAGATATAACAATTGTAAATCCAATAAGAAGATGTAACAATTGTAAATATTTGTGAACACAACATGAGAGCATACAAATACATAAAACAGGTAATAACAAATATAAAGGACTAATTGATAAGAATACAATAATAGTATGGGAAGTTATCACCATACCTATATCAATGTACAGATCAAGTAGAAAACCAATGAGGAAATGGTGGCTTATTTGAATGAAAAACTAGACTAGATGGATTTAACAGATACATTCAGAACATTCCATCCTAAACAGTAGAATATGCATTCTTTTCACGTGCACATGTGTCATTCTACAGAATAGATTACATAGCAGTCAACAAAATAGGGCTCAACGCATTAAAAAAACTTGAACTCATACCATGCATCTTTTCTGACCAAAATACTGGAACTAGAAATCAACAATGAGAAAAATCTGGAAAGAAATATAGGGAGGTTAAATAACATGAATGGGTCAACCAAGAAATTATAGAAGAAATAAAAATTCATGGAAAGAAACAAAAATGAAACACAATTGTCCAAAATCTTTGGAAAACAGCGAAAGCTGTCCAAAGAGGGAAGGTTATAACAATACAAGCCTATCTCAAGAAGCAAGAAAAATCTCATAAAACAACCTATCATTACATCTAAAGGAACTTGAAAAAGAACAAACAAAAGCCAAAACCAACAGAAGGAAGGAAACAATAAAGATTAGAGGAGAAATAATATGATATATAAACTAAAAAAAAAAAAAATAGAACAGATCAATGAAACCAGGAAGTGGTTCTTAGAAAAAATTAAGAAAATCAATAAACATCTAGTCAGACTTATTTAAAAAAACAAAAAAAGTACCCAAATAAACAAAAGTCACTAATAAAAGAGGAGAAATAACAACCAACATAACAGAAAACACACATATGTAACAAAATATTATGGAAAACTATATGCCAACAAATTAGATAATCAGAACAAAAGGATAATTACTAGAAACATGCAACCTACTCAATGAAGCAGGAAGAGATAGAAGATTTTAACAGATTGATTGATAGCAAGGTGATTGGAGCAGTAATCAAAAGAAAAAAAAAAACCAACATACAGAAGTCCAAAACCAGACATTTTCACAAGTGTATTCTACCAAACTTTTTTTTTAAAGATTTTATTTATTTATTTATTTAACAGACAGAGATTACAAGTAGGCAGAGAGGCAGGCAGAGAGAGAGAGGGGGAAAGCAGGCTCTCTGCCGAGCAGAGAGCCCAATGTGGGGCTCGATCCCAGGTCTCTGGGACCATGACCTGAGCTGAAGGCAGAGGCTTTAACCCACTGAGCCACCCAGGTGCCCCTCTACCAAACTTTTAAAGAAGAGATAATATACATTCTTCTCAAACTCTTGAAAAAATGAAAGAGGAAGGAAAACTTCCAAACTCATTCTATGAGGCCAGTATCACCTTAACACCAAAACTAGATAAAGACAAAACACAAAAAAGAGAAGTAGAGGTCAATATTTCTGATGAACATATATGCAAAAATCCTCTACAATGTACCAGAAAACTGAATCCAACAATACATTTTTTAAAAAATGATCCATGACTATCAATTGGTAATTATCTCCAGGATGCAAGTATGGTTCAATATTTGAAAATCAGTCAACACGATACACCACATAAATAATAAAAAGGATAAAATCCATATGATCATTTCAATAGATGAAGAAAAAGCATTTGACAAAGTACAACATCCATTCATGATAAAAAAGAAAAACAATAAAGTAGATTTAGCAGGAACATACTTAACATAATAAAGGTCATACATGAAAAATCCCATAGGTAACATTATATTCAATGGAAAAGTACTGAAAACCTTTCCCCTAAGGATGGAAATGAGACAAGGATATCCACTCTAACCACTATTAATGAATATAGTATTAGAAGTCTAAAAACAGCAATAAAACAACAAAATGAAATAAGAGGTATCCAAATTGTTAAGGAAAAATAAAACTTTCATTATTTACCCATGATGTAGAAACCAAATAACTGACCAAAAAAAAAAAAAAAAAAAAAAAAAACCTATTAGAATTCATAAATGAATTCAGTAATGTTGGAGAATAAAAAATCAATCTGTTGCATTCCTTTTTCTTTTATTATTTAAATTCAATTCAGTTGACATATACTGCATCATTTGTTTCAGGGGCATAATATAGTAATTCATCAGTTGCATATAACATCCAGTGCTCATTACATCACATGCCCTCCTTAATGCCCATCACTCAATTATCCCATCCCCCAGCTACCTTCCCCTCCAGCAACTGAAGTTTGTAGTCAAGAGTTTCTTATGGTTTACCTCACTCTATTTTCATCTTATTTTATTTTTCCTTTCTCCTATGTTCATCTGTTTTGTTTCTTAAATTCCACATGAGTGAAATCATATGATATTTGTCTTTTTCTGACTGAGGTATATATATATATATATATATATATTAAGTATATAAGCTCTTTCCACATTTTGGCTATGCTGACATTGCTACTATAAACATTGGGGCACACATGCCCCATTGAATCACTATGTTTGCATCTTTTTGGATAAATACCTGGTAGTGCAATTGCTGGTTTGAAGGTAGTTCTATTTTTAACATTTGGAAGAACCACCATACTGTTTACCAGAGTGACTGCACCAGATGTGTAAGAGGATTCCCTTTTCTCCGCATCCTTTCCAACATCTGTTATTTCCTGAGTTATTAGCTTTAGCCATTCCAACAGTTTTGAGGGGGTATTTAACTGTGGTTTTCGTTTGTATTTCCTTGATGCCAAGTGATGTTTAGCATTTTTTCATATGTCTACAGGCCATTTGTATGTCTTCCTTGGAGAAATGTCTGTTCATGTCTTCTGCTCATTTATTATTTTTTTTCTTTTTTGAGTGTTGAGTTTGAAAAGATCTTTATAGGGATTGAATACTACCTGATAAGTCATTTGCAAATATCTTCTCCCATTCCGTAGGTTGCATTTTAGTTTTACTGACTGTTTCCTTTGCTGTGCAAAACCTTTTATCCTGGTGAAGTCCCAATAGTTATTTCTGCTTCTGTTTTCCTTGCCTTTGAAGATATGTCTACCAAGAAGTTCTTGCAGCCAAGATCAGAGAGGTTCCTGCCTGTGTTCTCCTCTAGGATTTTGATGGATTCCTGTCTCACGTTTGGTCGTTCAACCATTTTGAGTTTATTTTTATGTATAGTGTAGGACAGTGGCCTAGTTTCATTCTGCATGTGCTGTCCAATTTTCTCAGCACTGTTTCTTGAAAAGATTGTCTTTATTCCATTGTGTATTCTTTTTCTGCTTTTTCAGAGATTTGTTGACCATAGTGTTGAGGGTTCATTACTGGATTCTGTATTCTGTTCCATTGATCAATGTGTCTCATTTTGTACCAGTACAATGCTGTTTTAATGATCACAGCCTTGTAATAGAGCTTGAGGTTAGGCATTGTGATGGTCCCAGCTTTGTTTTTTTTTAGGATTATTTGTTCCATCTCTGTGAAAAGTGTTGATGGTATATTGATAGGGATTGCATTGAATGTCTAGATTGTTTTGGGTAACATAGACCTTTAATCATTATCCTCCAATCCATGAGCATGGAATGTTTTTCTCTCACTTTGTTTCTTCCTCAAATTCTTTTCATAAATGCTCAGTAGTTTTTAGATCTTTTACTTTTGTTATGTTTATTCCTAGGTATCTCCAGTATTTGGTAAAACTGCAAATGGGATGGGTTCCTTGGTTTCTGTTTCTTCTGCTTCTTTGTTAACATACACAAGTGCAACTGACTTCTGGGCATTGCTTTTATATCCTGGAATCTTATTTTATATCCAGGAATTCTTTGCTGATTTCCTGTATCATTTCTAGCAATTGTATGGGGAGTCATTCAGATTTTCTATACAGAGTATTATGTCATCTGTGAAGAGTGAGAACTGATTTCCTACTTGCAGATTTAGAACTTTTATTTCGTTTTTTAATTTAATTTGCTTTTTTAAGTGTTCCAAGATTCATTGTTTATGTACCACACCCAGTGCTCCATGCAATACCTGCCATCCATAATACCCACCACCAGGCTCACCCAACCCCCCATACTCTCCCCTCCAAAACCCTCAGTTTGGTTCTCACAGTCCACCATCTCTTGTGGTTCATCTCCCCCTCTAATTTCCCCACAACTCACTTCTCTTCAACTCCCAATGTCCTCCATGTTATTCCTTATGTTACATAAGTAAGTGAAACGATATGATAATTGAATCCTCTGCTTGGTTTATATCACTCAGCATATTCTCATCCAGCCCCATCCATGTTGGCACGAAATTTCGGTATTCATCCTTGCTGATGGAGGCATAATATTCCATTGTATATATGGACCATATCCTCTTTATCCACTCACCTGTTGATGAGCATCTTCGCTCTATCCACAGTTTGGCGACAATGGCTATTGCTGCTATGAACATTCGGGTACAGATGGCCCTTCTTGTCATTACATCTGTATCTTTGGGATAAACACCCAGTAGTGCAATTGCTTGGTCATGGGGTAGCTCTATTTTCTCCACATCCTCTCCAACATTTATTGTTTCTTGTCTTGTTAATTTTTGCCATTCTAATTGGTGTAAAGTGGTATCTCAATGTGGGTTTGATTTCAGTCTCCCTGATGGCAAATGATGATGAACATTTTTTCATATGTCTGTTAGCCATTTGTACATCTTCTTTGGAAAAGTATCTGTTCCTGTCTTCTGACTATTTTTGATGTGATTATATGTTTCTTTGGGTGTTGAGTTTGAGGAGTTCTTGATAGATCTTGAATATCAGCCCTTTGTCTATAGTGTCATTAGCGAATATCTTCTCTCTTTCCATGGGTTGACTCTTTGTTTTGTTGACTCTTTCCTTTGCTGTGCAGAAGCTTTTGATCTTGATGAAGTCCCAATAGTTCATTTTTTATTTTGTTTCCTTTGCCTTTGGAGACATATCTTCAAAGAAGTTGCTGTGGCTGATATCAAAGAGGTAACTGCTGCCTATGTTCTCCTCTAGAATTTTTTGTTTGTTTGTTTTAATTTAATTTTATTTTTTCAGTGTTCTAAGATTCTTTGTTTATGCACCAAACCCAGTGCTCCATGCAATACATGCTCACCTAAATGTCCACAACCACGCTCTCCCAATCTCCATCTCCCTCCCCTCCAAAACCCTCAGTTTGTTTCTCAGAGTCCACAGGTTCATGGTTCATCTCTGCTTTTGACCTCTCCCAACTCCCTTCTCTTGAGAAATAGTGGGAAGCCTGTTCCTGGATGTTAGGTACTGTAGGTTCAAGCCTGAGTCACTAGGTTGCCATGGAAATTGAGCTGTCCATCTTGAAGTCGGTGTTATTTGAATGTCCAAGTCATAAACTGGAGCATGTACAGTGATACTCCATCAGGCAATGGAAGAAATGATGGTGTCTGAAGATATCCTGAAGAAACAAGCAAGTCACATGGAGTATTTTGCACATGCCCATGATCCCGAGTCCTGCTATACTGCTTTATTTCTCCCAACCTGCACATTTGGACTTACAGGGAGAGTCCTACAATTACCCCAGAGGGGAAGAAAAAGTTGAACCTGGTTCACATTTCTTTCTGCATGATATTCAGACACCAGTTAAACGAGGACCTCACTAGTCTTATCATATTCTCTACCTCCCTAGAACACCTGTTTTATATGAGAGAAATTCCCTCATGAAGACAGGATTGCAGCATTAATTCAGTGGAAACATCTCGCAAATTTGAGGCAAAGTTGAGATCCTTCTGGAATGAAGATGTTGGTCATCCTGCCAGCTAATGGCCCAGGACAGCCTGAAGATTTGGCTGACAATGAAGAGAAGACATCATCAGTAGAATATGAAAGCAGCCCTATAATCCAGTTTTCAATCTCTTCCAGTTATAGAAATGAGGACCTTAGCTATTATGCATATGTTCTCCTTATTTTTTATTTCTTTTCAGCATAACAGTGTTCATTGTTTTTGCACCACACCCAGTGCTCCATGCAACGTGTGCCCTCACTAATACTCACCACCTTGTTCCCCCAACCTCCCATCCCCCGCCCTTTCTAGACCCTCAGGTTGTTTTTCAGAGTCCATGGTCTCTCATGGTTCACCTCCCCTTCCAATTTCCCTCAACTCCCTTCTCTCCATCTCCCCATGTCCTCCATGTTATTTGTTTAATGAAACCATATGATACTTGACTCTCTCTGCTTGACTTATTTCACTCAGCGTAATCTCTTCCAGTCCCATCCATGTTGCTACAAAAGTTGGGTATTCATCTTTTCTGATAGAGGCATAATACTCCATTGTGCATATGGACCACATCTTCCTTATCCATTTGTCTGTTGAAGGGCATCTTGGTACTTTCCATGGTTTGGCAACCATGGCCATTGCTGCTATGAACATCCCGAGTCCTGCGATGCTGCTTTCTCTCTCTCAACCTGCACATTTGGTCTCAGAGGGAGAGTCCTACAATGGCCCTTCTTTTCACTACATCAGTATCTTTGGGGTAAATACCCAGCAGTGCAATTGCAAGGTCATAGAGAAGCTCTATTTTTAATTTCTTGAGGAATCTCCACACTGTTCTCCAAAGCGGCTATACCAGCTTACATTCCCACCAACAGTGTAAGAGGGTTCCCCTTTCTCCACAACCTCTCCAACACACATTGTTTCCTGTCTTGCTAATTTTGGCCATTCTAACTGGTGTCAGGTGGTATCTCAATGTGGTTTTAATTTGAATCTCCCTGATGGCTAGTGATGATGAACATATTTTCATGTGTCTGATAGCCATTTGTATGTCTTCATTGGAAAAGTGTCTGTTCATATCTTCTGCCCATTTGTTGATATGATTATCTGCTTTGTGTGTGTTGAGTTTGAGGAGTTCTTTATAGATCCTGGATATAAACCTTTTGTCTGTACTGTCATTTACAAATATCTTCTCCCATTCCGTGGGTTGCCTTTTTGTTTTGTTGACTGTTTCCTTTGCTGTGCAGAAGGTTTTGATCTTGATGAAGTCCCAAAAGTTCATTTTTACTTTTGTTTCCTTTGCCTTTGGAGACATAACTTGAAAGAAGTTGCTGTGGCTGATATCGAAGTGGTTACTGGCTATCTTCTCCTCTAGGATTCTGATGGATTCCTGTCTCATGTTGAGGTTTTTTATGCATTTCAAGTTTATCTTTGTGTACAGTGTAAGAGAATGGTCAAATTTCATTCTTCTATACATAGTCCTGCAATTTTCCCATTACCATATATTGAAGAGACTGTTTTTTTTCGACTGGATATTTTTTCCTACTTTGTTGAAGATAATTTGACCATAGAGTTGAGGGTCCATATCTGGGCTCTTTACTCTGTTCCACTGGTCTATGTGCCCGTTTTTCTCTCAGTACCATGCAGTGTTCTTGATCACAGTTTTGTAGTAAAGCTTGAAATGAGGCAATGTGTTGCAGCCAGTTTTGTTTTTCTTTTTCATCATTTCGTTAGCAACTCGAGGTCTCTTCTGGTTTCATACGAATTTTAGGATTGTTTGTTCCAGCTCTTTGAAAGATGCTGGTGGAATTTTGAGCAGGATGGCACTGAAAGTATAGATTGTTCTAGGCAGTAGAGACATTTTAACAGTGTTGATTCTTCCATTCTAAGAGCATGGAATGCTTTTCCACCTTTTTGTGTCTTCTAGTTCTTTCATGATTGTTCTGTAGTTTCTCGTGTACAGATCCATTACCTCTTCGATTAGGTTCATTCCCAGGTACCTTATGGTTCCTGGTGCTATAGTAAATGGAACGAATTCTCTAATTTCCATTTGCTTATATTCATTGTTGGTGTATAAGAAAGCAAGTGATATTTGCACATTGATTTTGTATTCTGCCACATTACTGAATTGCTCTATGAGTTCTAGTAGTTTGTGGGTGGAGTCCTTTGGGGTTTCCCATATAAAATATCATATCGTCTACAAAAAGAGAGAGTTTGAATTCTTCTTTGCCACTTTGAATACCTTTTATTTCTTTTTGTTGTCTGATTGCTGTTTCTAGGACTTCTAGTAGTATGTGGAAGAACAGTGGTGAGAATGGACATCCATGTAGTGTTCCTGATCTCAAAGGAAAGACTATCAGCTTTTCCCCATTGAGAGTGATGTTCACTGTGGGTTTTTAGTAGATAGATTTTATGAAGTTGAGGAATGTTCCCTCTCTTCCTATACTTTGAAGCGTTTTAATCAGGAACGGATGCTGTATCTTGTCAAATGCTTTTTCTGCATCAATTGAGAGGACCATGTGGTTCTTCTCTCTTCTCTTATATAATTTGTTCTATCACATTGATTGATTTGTGAATGTTGAACCACACTTGCATCCCAGGGATAAATCCCACCTCATCATGGTGGATAATCTTTTTAACATACTGTGGATCCTATTAGCTAGGATCTTGTTGAGAATCTTGGCATCCATATTCATCAGGAACATTGTTCTGAAATTATCCTTTTTGATAGAGTCTTTGCCTGGTTTGGTGATCAGGGTAATTAATGCTGGATTCATAGAAAGAATCTGGAAGTTTTTCTTTTACTTCTGTTTTCTGAAACAGCTTCAGAAGAATAGGTATCATTTCTTCTTTGAATGTCTGGTTTAATTCCCCAGGGAATCCGTCAGGTCCTGGGCTCTTGTTTTTTAGGAAGTTTATGATCACTTCTTCAGTCTTGTTACTAGAAAGTGGTCTATTCAGGCTGTCAATTTCTTTCTGTTTCAGTCTTGAAAATGTATAGGTCCCCAGGAATGCATCCATTTCTTCTCAGTTGCTTAACTAATTGGCATATAACTCTTGATAATAATTAATGGTGATCGTTTCTATTTCCTTGGTGTTAGTAGTGATCTCTCCCCTTTCATTCATAATTTTATTAATTTGAGTCAAAATACGGCATCCATTCCTGATTAAAACCATTCAAAGTATAGCGATACAGGGAACATTCCTCATCTTCATAAAATCTATGAAAAACCCACAGTGAATATCATCCTCAATGGGAAAAAGCTGAAAGCCTTCCCTTTGAGATCAGGAACACGACAAGGATGCCCACTCTCTCCACTCTTGTTAAACGTAGTAGTAGAAGTCCTAGTAACAGCCATCAGATAACAGAGACATAAAACGTATTAAAATTGACAATGAAGAAGTCAAACTCTCTTCACAGATGACATGATACTTTATATGGAACCCCAAAAGACTCTACCCCCAAATACTAGAAATCATAAAACAATTCAGTAATGTGGCAGGATACAAAATCAATCCACAGAAAGCAGTTTTCTTATACATTAACAATGAAAATACAGAAAGAGAAATTAGAGAATCAATTCCATTTACTATAGCACCAAGAACCATAAGATACCTGGGAATAGACCTAATCAATGAGATAAAGGATCTGTACTTGAGGAACTACAGAACACTCATGAAAGAAATTGAAGAAGATATAAAAAGATGGAAGACAGTTCTATGCTCATGGATCTGAAAAATAAGCATTGTTAAAATGTCTCTACTGCCTAGCGCAATCTATAATTTCAATGTCAGGTTTCTGTGGACAGGTCTGATGATATTCTGATGGACCTTCTTCTGTACATAAGGAATCTCCTTTCCCCAGCTGCCCTTAGGACCTGTTGTCTAAAATTATGACTCGTCAGTTTCACAATTAATTTCCTTGAGGTCTTTCTAGTTTCTTTGATCTTGGGGGGTGTTCTTTCTGCCTCTAGGACACAAACACTTGTTCCATTCCCCAGACTGGGAAAATTTTCATGCAGAATTTGTTCAACCATATCTTCTTTTCTTCTATCTTTTTCCACCCCCTCAGGGATCCCTATAATTCTGACATTAGAACATCCGTGATGTTGTTTATTTCCCTAATTCTCTTTTCATGGCTTCTTAGCTGTTTGTTCCATGCCTCCTCCTGATCCTTTTTCTCTATGGGTTTGCCCTCTAGATGACTAATTCTATCTTCTGCCTCTGTTACCCTAGCTGTGAGAGTATTTAGATTATCGTGGATCTCATTGAGAGCATTTTTAACTTCTGCCCTGGTGACTCTCACTTCTGTCCTTAGAGATTCTATGTTGTCACTAATGGTTTTCCCCAATCTAGCTATTGCCTGGATAACTGTTACCCTGAATTCCCTTTACAACATACTGTTTATGTCCATATCAAATAGTTCTGTGGGAGAGGGCACTGTCTCTCAATTTTTCCTCAGTTGGATATTTCTCCTCCTAGTCATTTTGGTGAGAAGTGGTTGAGGGGATGTATAGCTGAATATATCAACCATGATTCAGGCAAGGTGTAACCTGGAACACTTTGAAGAAATCAGAAGTCACAACCAAAAAGAAAGAAAATAAAAGAGAGAGAGAGAGAGAGAATTAAAAAAAGAGAAAACCCAGGCAGAATTAGCACCAAAAGTAAGATATATAAGGTATATAAAGAAAAACGTAGGGAGAGACAAGATGGTGGGAAACTAGGAGGAGGCGCCGTTTCAACCTCTACCCTAAAGTGAGCTGACTATCTACCAATGAACTCTGATCACCCATGAAATCAGCCTGAGATTAGAATTATACACTTCTGGATCTCTATGGGGGCAGAAGACACCAGTGGGCAGGTAAAGCGGAGTGGGAACATCGGACTGCTATCAGAAGATAAACAAAAGGGGGAGGGAACCACCAGAAGCGACCCACTGGAAAGTAATACCGGAATACAAAAGTGTCCTGTGACTGGGGACCAGCATTAACTTGGAGTCTGGTTGAAAGCACTCAAAAAGAGCAAAGGATTGTGGGGGGAAATTGTGGGAATCAGGGCAGTTGGGGAGAGGGGCTTAAGTCCCCAGACCGAGGACAGTCACCCCTGGTGCTGAGTGAGAGAGAGTGCAGCAAAGAAACCAGGTCTTGGTCCCTGAGTCGCAAGCACGCCTGAGAGCGCCAGGGTGCCAGCTCCTGTGAGGGGCTGGGAGCCTTGCCAGCCGGTAGAACCACAGCCTTGTGCACTCGCCATGTGCGTGCCACACCGTGCTATCAGAGTCTGAGTCCCGTCCCTCACCTCCCCATGAGAGAAGTGCCTATAGGCTCCAGCCAGCAGAACCACAGACTTGTGCACTCTCCATGCGCATGCCTCGCCATGCTATCAGAGTCTGAGTCCTGCCCCACACCCGCCCCTGAGAGAGGTGCAAGCAGGGCCAGCCCGGCACTCTCGGACCCAGAAAGTCTGAGCACTTCCAGCCCAGGCCAGCAGGGAAATCTCAGTGTGCTATCACTGCTTGGGAACCCTCTGGTGGTCTGGAACTACCCAGACAGCCGCTGCTGTCGTGGTTTTGGGTACAAGCAGGAGTTCCTGCGTCCCCAGGGACCACGACTGGGAACGTGCTCTGTGCTCTGTCAGAGCCAAGGGGGAATTTATGTGATCTGGAGCACACATAGGGGAACAGACTGAGGCTTCTTTCTGAGAGGGAGGTCTGGGTGCAGTTTGCTTTCCTCTGAACCTCCAAAAACTATCAAAAGCTGTCAAGGTGAGAGAAAACAAACAAAGAAAAAAACTTCCAGATAACAGAAGCCTGAAAAACCTGTTTCCTCAGAGCCCACCCCCTTGATGAGGGCAGGAGGACTTAACTCAGAGAACACTGCCTGAAAACCCATGTGGCATGCCCCTTCCCCAGAAAGCCAACCGGGGGTGGGGGAAGATGAGAGAATAACCACCACTACTTCATAGATACAACTTTTATTGTTAATTCTTTCCCACTATTCTGATTCATTTTTTATAGATAATTTTTTAACCTATTTACCATCATAGTGAGATGTCCAGTACATCAAATTCCACAATAACCTTTTAACCTGAACTTTTTGCTACATATACCTGTGTTTTTCTTTTGCTTTTCTATTTTTTTTAATTTTTTAAAATTTTAGTTTAGTTTAGTTTATTCTTTTTTATTTTTATTTTTTTAATATTCATATAGAGTTAAACTTCAAGGTAATCCCATTTCCCCAATCAATGTTACCCCTATAGGTAAACCAATTTTTAATCCCCCTTTATCTTAGGAAAGTTGAGTCCTTTAACAAAGATATCAAGATACATCCAGGAAGAATCAAAATAACCTTCCTCGCCCACACTGAGAATTTATAACCACTCTCCAGTCTTTTTCTTCTCCCAGTGTTTCTGTGTATTTGTTTTTGTCCTGGTAGTATATGAATCTTATACTTGGGGTTCTTTTGGATGAGGTTCTTTTTTGTTTGTTTTGCATATATATATATATATATATATATATATATATATATATTCTCTTGTCATCTACTTTTATCAGTCTTTTTGTTTATCTGTTTTTGCTTGTATACTTCATAATCATACCTTTGAGCCCATTTGGGCTGGGCTTTCTCTTTTATTTCATCTCTCTCGTTTTTTTCCTGTCTCTCTCTCTATTTTTTTTTTTCTCTCTTTCTTTTTTCTCTTGTTTGGGTGGGGACTCTTGATTGCTCAGAAGTGTTCCAGGGTGCACCTGGCCTGCACCACGGCTGATACATTCAGCTACATCCATTCAGTCATCTCTCACCAAAATGACTAGGAGGAGGAATGGCCAACAGAAGAAAATTCAGAAGATGGGCCTTCTGCAGCAGAGCTAATGGTTATCAACATAGACAATATGTCAGAAAGGGAATTCAGGCTAACAATTATCCAGGCAATAGCTAAGATGGAAAAGCCATGGATGACAAAAACAGAATTGATTAGGGCAGAACTGAAAGCCACCAGGGATGATGTTCACAATGTTAGGGCAGAAATGAAAGCCACCAGGGATGATGTTCACAATGTTCTCAATGAGTTCCAATCTAATCTAAATTCTCTAAAAGCTAGGGTAACTGAGACGGAAGATAGAATTAGTAATCAGGAGGACAAACAGATAGACAGAAAGGATCAGGAGGAAGCCTGGAACAAACAGCTTAGAAGCCACAAAAACAGAATTAGGGAAATAAATGATGCCATGAAATATTACAAAGTCAGAATTATTGGAATCCCTGAGGGGGAGCAGAAAGAAAGAAGACTAGAAGATATAATGGAAAAAATTCTCCATGAAAAATTTCCCAATCTTGCAAAAGGAACCAGCGTTCTTTTTTTTTTTTTAATTTATTTTTATTTGTTTATTTACAACATAACAGTGTTCATTGTTTTGGCATCACACCCAGTGCTCCATGCAGTATGTGCCCTCCCTATTACCTACCACCTGGTTCCTCAAGCTCCCACCCCCACCCCCCCACGGCCACTTCATAACCAATTGGTTGTTTTTCAGAGTCCATAGTATCTCATGGTTCATCTCCCCTTCCAGTTTCCCTCAACTCCCTCTCCTCTCCATCTCCCCATGTCCTCCATGTTATTTGTTATGCTCCACAAATAAGTGAGACCATATGATACTTGACTCTCTCTGTTGACTTATTTCGCTCAGCATAATTTCTTCCAGTCCCGTCCATGTTGCTACAAAAGTTGGGTATTCGTCCTTTCTGATGGAGGCATAATACTCCATTGTGTATATGGATCACATCTTCCTTATCCATTCATCCGTTGAAGGGCATCTTGGTTCTTTCCACAGTTTGGCGACTGTAGCCATTGCTGCAATAAACATTGGGGTACAAATGGCCCTTCTTTTCACTACATCTGTATCTTTGGGGTAAATACCCAGCAGTGCAATTGCAGGGTCATAGGGAAGCTCTATTTTTAATTTCTTCGGGAATCTCCACACTGTTCTCCAAAGTGGCTGCACTAACTTGCATTCCCACCAACAGTGTAAGAGGGTTCCCCTTTCTCCACATCCTCTCCAACACACGTTGTTTCCTGTCTTGCTAATTTTGGCCATTCTAACTGGTGTTAGGTGGTATCTCAATGTTGTTTTAATTTGAATCTCCCTGATGGCTAGTGATGATGAACATTTTTTCATGTGTCTGATAGCCATTTGTATGTCTTCGTTGGAGAAGTGTCTGTTCATATCTTCTGCCCATTTTTTGATACGATTATCTGTTTTGTGTGTGTTGAGTTTGAGAAGTTCTTTATAGATCCTGGATATCAACCTTTTGTCTGTACTGTCATTTGCAAATATCTTCTCCCATTCCGTGGGTTGCCTCTTTGTATGGAGTCAGAAGAGACCCCGAATTGCTAAGGAAATGTTGAAAAACAAAAACAAAACTGGCGGCATCACGTTACCCGATTTCAAGCTTTACTACAAAGCTGTGATCACCAGGACAG
The DNA here is from genome assembly GCF_922984935.1 of Meles meles. Lineage (NCBI taxonomy): Eukaryota > Metazoa > Chordata > Mammalia > Carnivora > Mustelidae > Meles > Meles meles. The sequence continues at coordinate 53,925,085 of NC_060087.1, forward strand.
CGTGGTACTGGCATAAAAACAGACACATAGACCAGTGGAACAGAGTGGAGAGCCCAGATATGGACCCTCAACTCTATGGTCAAATAATCTTCGACAAAACAGGAAAAAATATTCAATGGAAAAAAGACAGTCTCTTCAATAAATGGTGCTGGGAAAACTGGACAGCGATATGTAGAAGAATGAAACTCGACCATTCTCTTACACCGTTCACAAAGATAAACTCGAAATGGATAAAAGACCTCAACGTGAGACAGGAATCTATCAGAATCCTAGAGGAGAACATAGGCAGTAACCTCTTCGATATCAGCCACAGCAACTTCTTTCAAGATATGTCTCCAAAGGCCAAGGAAACAAAAGCAAAAATGAACTTTTGGGACTTCATCAAGATCAAAAGCTTCTGCACAGCAAAGGAAACAGTCAACAAAACAAAGAGGTAACCCACGGAACCAGCGTTTTTGTACTAGAGGCAGAACCGTCTCCCCCAAAGATTATAGAATCTAAAAAGCCCTCTATACACCTGATAATAAGAATGATGAATCATAATTGTAGACAGGATCTCTTCAAAGCAGCGAGGAAAACGAATCTCCTTGCGTACAGAGGAAAGCCAATCAGAATAATGTCAGACCTGTCCACAGAAACCTGGCAAGCCAGAAAGGACTGGCAAGATGTATTCAGGGCACTAAATGGGAAGAACATGCAGCCAAGAATACTTTATCCAAGAAGAATGACATTCAAAATGGATGGATAGATCAAGAGTTTACAAGACCAGCAAGGCTTAAAAGAGTATGCGCCCACCAAGCTGACACTGCAGGAAATATTAAGGGGAGTTCTATAAAAGAGGAAAAATCCTAAGAATATCATTGAACAGAAATATAGAGAAAATCTACAGAAAGAAAGACTTCAAAGGTAACACGATGTCAATAAAAACGTATCTATCAATAATCACTCTCAATGTGAATGGCCTAAATGCAGCCATAAAATGACACAGGGTTGCGGATTGGATAAAATGACAGGACCCATCCATATGCTGTCTACAAGAGACCCATTTCGAACCTAAGATTACACGCAGACTGAAAGTGAAGGGATGGAGAAGCATCTTTCATGCCAATGGGCCTCAAAAGAAGGCCAGGGTAGCTATTCTCATATCAGATAAATTAGATTTTAAACTAAAGACTGTAGTCAGAGATACAGAAGGACACTACATCATTCTTAAAGGGGCTATCCACCAAGATGAGCTAATAATTGTAAAATATCTATGCCCCCAATATGGGAGCAGCCAATTACATAAGAAAACTATTAATCAAGATAAAGAGTCATATTGATATGAAAACATTAACAGTAGGAGATCTTAACACACCTATCTCAGAAATAGACAGATCATCCAAGCAGAAAATCAATAAATAAACAAGAGCATTGAATGACACATTGGACCAGTTAGACCTCATAGATATATACAGAACATTCCACCCTAAAACAACAGAATACTCATTCTTCTCAAGTGCACATGGAACCTTCTCCAGAATAGACCACATACTGGGTCACAAAGCAGGACTCAACCGATACCAAAAGACTGACATTATTCCCTGCATATTCTCAGATCACAGTACATTGAAACTGGAGCTCAATCATAAGGAAAAGTTTGGAAGGAGCTCAAACACCTGGAAGCTAAAGACCACCTTGCTTAAGAATGCTTGGATCAACCAGGACATCAAAGAACTTAAATGATTCATGGTAACCAATGAGAATAAAGACACTTCACTCCAAAACCTATGGGATACAGCAAAGGCGGTCCTAAGGGGGAAATACATAGCCATCGAAACCTCACTCAGGAAAATTGAAAAATCCAGAATACACCAGCTGTCTCTACACCTTAATGAACCGGAGGTTCAACAACAAATTATGCCAACTCCACACATAAGAAGGGAAATAATCAAGATTAGAGCAGAGATCGATGAGGTAGAAACTGGAGATACAGTAGAAAGTATCAGTGAAACTAAAAGCTGGTTTTTTGAACAAATCAATAAGATTGATAAACCATTGGCCACAGTAATCCAAAAGAAAAGATAGAAAGCTCAAATTAATAAAATTATTAATGAAAAGAGAGAGATCACAACTAACACCAAAGAGGTAGAGACAATCATCAGAAGTTATTATCAACAGTTATATGCCAATAAGCTAAGCAACCTAGATGAAATGGATGCATTCCTGGAAAACTATAAACTCCCAAAATTGAACCAGGAAGAATTTGACAACATGAATAGACCGATATCTAGTAACGAGATTGAAGCAGTGATCAAAAACCTCTCCAAAAACAAGAGCCCAGGACCTGATGGATTCCCTGGGGAATTCTACCAAACATTCAATGAAGAAATAGCACCTATTCTCCTGAAGCTGTTTCAAAAAATTGAAGCAGAAGGAAAACTTCCAGACAGTTTTTATGAAGCCAGCATTACCCTGATCCCCAAACCAGGCAAAGATCCCATCAAAAAGGAGAGTTTCAGACCAATATCACTGATGAATATGGATGCCAGAATTCTCAACAAGATCCTAGCAAATAGGATCCAACAGCACATTAAAAAGATTATCCACCATGACCAGGTGGAATTCATCCCTGGGTTACAAGGATGGTTTGACATTTGTAAATCAATCAATGTGATAGAACAAATCAATAAGAGAAGAGAGAAGAACCACATGGTCCTCTCAATGGATGCAGAAAAAGTATTTGACAAAATCCAGCATCCGTTCCTGATTAAAACGCTTGAAAATATAGGGATAGAGGGAATATTCCTGAACTTCATCAAATCTATTTATGAAAGACCCACAGCAAATATCATCCTCAATGGGAAAAATCTCACAGCCTTCTTGTTGAGATCAGGAACACGACAAGGATTCCCACTCTCTCCACTCTTGTTCAACATAGTATTAGAAGTCCTAGCAACAGCAATCAGACAACAAAGAAAAATAAAATGTATACAAATTGGCAATGAAGAAGTCAAACTCTCTTCACAGATGACATGATACTTTATATGGAAAACCCCAAAGACTCCACCCCCAAACTACTGGAACTCATACAGCAATTCAGGAATGTGGCAGGATACAAAGTCAATGTACAGAAATCAGTGGCGTTCTTATACATTAACAATGAAAATACAGAAAGGGAAATTAGAGAATCGATTCCATTTACTATAGCACCAAGAACCGTAAGATACCTGGGAATAAACCTAACCAAAGAGGTAAAGGATCTGTACTCAAGGAACTACAGAACACTCATGAAAGCAACTGAAGAAGACACAAAAAGATGGAAGACCGCTCCATGCTCTTGGATCAGAAGAATAAACATTGTTAAAATGCCTATACTGCCTAGAGCAATATACACTTTTCATACCATTCCAATCAAAATTCCACCGGTATTTTTCAAAGAGCTGGAGCACATAATCCTAAAATTTGTATGGAATCAGAAGAGACCCTGAATTGCTAAGGAAATGTTGAAAAACAAAAATAAAACTGGTGGCATCACATTACCTGATTTCAAGCTTTACTGCAAAGCTGTGGTCACCAAGACAGCATGGTACTGGCATAAAAACAGACACATAGAACAGTGGAACAGAGTACAGAGCCCAGATATGAACCCTCAACTCTTTGGTCAAAGAATCTTCGACAAAGCAGGAAAAAAATATACAGTGGAAAAAAGTCTCTTCAATAAATGGTGCTGGGAAAATTGGGCAGCTATATGTAGAAGAATGAAACTTGACCATTCTCTTACACCATACATCAAGATAAACTTGAAATGGATAAAATACATGGCATTGAGACAGAAAGCCTTAAGAATCCTAGAGGAGAACATAGGCAGTAACTTCTTCGACATCAGCCACAACAACTTCTTTCAAAATATGTATCCAAAGGCAAAGGAAACAAAAGCGAAAATGAACTTTTGGGACTTCATCAAGATCAAAAGCTTCTCCACAGAAAAGGAAACAGTCAACAAAACTAGGCAGCAACCCACGGAGTGGGAGTAGTTACTTGCAAATAACAGTACAGACAAAAGGTTGATATCCAGGATCTATGAAGAACTCCTCAAACTCAACACACACAAAACAGATAATCCTATCAAAAAATGGGCAGAAGATATGAACAGACACTTCTCCAATGAAGACATACAAATGGCTATCAGACACATGAAAAAATGTTCATGATCACTAGCCATCAGGGAGATTCAAATTAAAACCACATTGAGATACCACCTGACACCAGTTAGAATGGCCAAAATAAGCAAGAGAGGAAACAACGTGTGTTGGAGAGGATGTGGAGAAAGGGGAACCCTCTTACACTGTTGGTGGGAATGCAAGTTGGAGCAGTCACTTTGGAGAACAGTGTGGAGATTCCTTAAGAAATTAAAAACAGAGCTTCCCTAGGGCCCTGCAATTGTACTACTGTTTATTTACCCCAAAGATACAGATGTAGTGAAAAGAAGGGCCATCTGTACCCCAATGTTTATTGCAGCAATGGCCACAATCTGTAAACTGTGGAAAGAACCAAGATGCCCTTCTACAGACGAATGGATAAGGAAGATGTGGTCCATATACACTATGGAGTATTATGCCTCCATCAGAAAGGATGAATACCCAACTTTTGTATCAACATGGATGGGACTGGAAGAGATTATGCTGAGTGAAATAAGCCAAGCAGAGAAAGTGAATTATCATATGGTTTCACTTATTCGTGGAGCATAACGAATAACATGGAGGACATAGGGAGATGGAGAGGAGAAGGCAGTTGAGGGAAAATGGAAGGGGAGGTGAACCATGAGAGACTATGAACTCTGAAAACAACCTGGGGGTTTTGAAGGGGCGGGGGGTGAGATGTTTGGGGAGCCAGGTGGTGGGTATTATGGGGGGCTCATATTGGAATGAACACTGGGTGTGGTTCATAAACAATGATTTCTGTTATGTTGAAAAGAAATTTTTAAAAAAGTTAAAAAAAAGTCTGACAAAAGTAAATGAGAAGAAAAAAAATAGAACCCAGTCAAAATGAAACCTAAGAATAAGATTTGTATAATACCAGAACAAATACAAGTGCATAGAAACACTGGTAGAAGAACAAGACTGGAGGGTGGTTATAAATCCTTGATCTGGGTGAAGAAGTTTATTTTGGTGTTTCCTGGGCGTATCTTATTAACTTTGTTAAAGGACTCAACTTACCTTAGATCTAGGGAGATTAAAACTTGTTTATATAAATGGGTAGTATTGACCAGGGAAATATGATTACCTTTAAGCTTATATCTATATGTATTTAAAAAAAAAAGAAAAACACAAGTATATGTATGAAAAAAGTTAAAAGTTAGAAGAAAGTTGTTATGGAGCATCTTGTATTAAACCTCTAGTTGTAATGGTAGGTAGGTTATAGAAATTAAAGGATTTTAATTTTAATTTTTTAATTCTGATTTTATTTTAATGATTAATCATTTTCTAGTTCTCTTTAGCATCATGTTTGACCTACTGTTTCACCGACTGTTGTAGCTTTTTAAAATGTATTTTACTTTTTAATTTTTTTATTAATATACAATGTATTATTAGCCCCAGGGTTACAGGTCTGTGAATCGTCAGGCCTACACACTTCAAAACATTCACCATAACACATACCCTCCCCAATGTCCATAACCCTACCACACTCTCCCTACCTCCTACCCCTGGCCACCCTCAGTTTGTTTTGTGAGATTAAGTCTCTTTTGTTCTCCCTCCCAATTGCTTCTTGTTTCATTTTTTTCCTTTCATACCCCCCAGACTCCCCACGTTGCCTCTCTACTTCCTCGTATCAGGGAGATCATATGATAGTTGTCTTTCTCTGATTGGCTTATTACGCTCAGCATAATACTCTCTAGTTCCCTCCACGTCATTGCTAATGACAAGATTTCATTTCTTTTGATGGTGGCATAGTATTCCATTATATATATATATATATATATATATATATATATATATATATATACCCCATCTTCTTTACCCATTCATCTGTTGATGGACATCTAGGTTCTTTCCACAGTCTTGTACTGTGGACACTGCTGCTACAAATATTCAGGTGCATGTGCCCCTTCAGATCACTACATTTGTATCTTTAGGGTAAATACCCAGTAGTGCGATTGCTGGGTCATAGGATAGCTCTATTTTCAACTTTTTGAGCAATCTACATGCTGTTTTCTAGAGTGGCTGTACCAGCTTGCATTCCCACCAACAGTGTAGGAGGGTTCCTCTTTCTCCACATCCTCACCAGCATCTGTCGTTTCCTGACTTGTGAATTTTAGCCATTCTGACTGCTGTGAGGTGGTATCTCACTCTGGTTTTGATTTGTATTTCCCTGATGCTGAGTGTTGTGGAGCACCTTTTCATGTGTCTGTTGGCCATCTGGATGTCTTTGCAGAAATGTCTGTTCATGTCCTCTGCCCATTTCTTGATTGGATTATTTGTTCTTTGTGTGTTGAGTTTGATAAGCTCTTTATAGATTTTGAATACTAGTCCTTTATCTGATATGTCGTTTGCAAATATCTTCTCCCATTCTGTCAGTTGGTTTTGTTGACTCTTTCCTTTGTTGTGCAAAAGCTTTTGATCTTGAAGAAGTCCCAATAGTTCATTTTTGCCCTTGCTTCCCTTGCCTTAGGCAATGTTTCTAGGAAAAAGTTACTGTGGCTGAGGTCAAAGAGGTTCCTGCCTGTGTTCTCCTCAATGATTTTAATGGATTCCTTTCTCACATTGAGGTCTGTCATCCATTTTGAGTCTATTTTTTTGTGTGGTGTAAGGAAATGGTCCAGTTCCATTTTTCTGCATGTGGCTGTCCAATTTTCCCAGCACCATTTGTTGAATGAACTGCGTTTTTTCCATTGGATATTATTTCCTGCTTTGCCAAATATTAGCTTACCATAGAGTTGAGGGTCTATTTCTGGGGTCTCTATTATGTTTCATTAATCTGTCTGTTTTGTGTCAATACCATACAGTCTGACGATGACAGCTTTGTAATAGAGCTTGAAGTCTGGAATTGTGATGTCCCCAACTTTAGCTGTCTTTTTCAACGTTCCTCTGGCTAATTGTAGTCTTTTCTGGTTCCACATATATTTTGGGATTATTTGTTTCCTTTCTTTGAAAAAATGGTGTTTTTTTTTTTTAATAGGGACTGCATTAAACGTGTAGATTGCTTTAGGTAGCATAGACATTTTCACAATATTTCTTCTTCCAAACCATGAGCACAGAACTTTTTTCCATTTCTTTGTATCTTCCTCAATTTCTCTCATGAGTATTCTATAGTTTTCTGAGTATAGATTCTTTGCCTCTTTGGTTAGGTTTATTCCTAGGTATCTGATGGCTTTAGGTACAATTTTTATTGGGATTGACTCCTTAATTTCTCTTTCTTCTGTCTTGTTGTTGGTTTATAGAAATGCAACTGATTTCTGTGCATTGAGTTTATATCCTGACACTTTACTGAATTCCTGTACAAGTTCTAGCAGATTTGGAGTGGAGTCTTTTGGGTTTTCCACATAAAGTATCATATCATCTGCAACGAGTGATAGTTTGACTTCTTCTTTGCTGATTTGGATGCTTTTAATTTCTTTTTGTTGTATGATTGCTGAGGCTAGGACTTCTGGTAATATGTTAAATAGCAGTGGTGATAATGGATATCCCTGCCATGTTCCTGACTTTAGCAGAAAATCTCTCAGTTTTTCTCCATTGAGAATGATATTCATGGTGTGTTTTTCATGGATGGTTTTGATGATATCGAGGTATGTATCCTCTATCCCAACACTTTGAATGGTTTTGATCAAGAAAGGATGCTGTATTTTGTCAAATGCTTTTTCAGCATCTGTTGAGAGTATCATATGGTTCTTGTTCTTTCTTTTATTAATATATCATATCACATTGATTTGTGGATGTTGAACCAATCTTGCAGCCCTGGAACAAATCCCACTTGGCCATGCTGAATAACCCTCTTAATGTACTGTTGGATCCTATTGACTAGTATTTTGGTGAGAATTTTTGCATCTGTGTTCATCAGGGATATTGGTCTGTAATTATCTTTTTTGATGGTGTCTTTGTCTGGCTTTGGGATGATGTTAATACTGGCCTCATATATTAAGTTTGGAAGTTTTCCTTCCATTTCTATTTTTTGGAATGGTTTCAGGAGAATAGGTATTAATTCTTCTGTAAATGTTTGGTATAATTCCCCTGGGAAGCCATCTGGCACTGGGCTCTTGTTTGTTGGGAGATTTTTGATGACCGCTTCAGTCTCCTTACTGGTTATGAGTCTGTTCTGGCATTGTATTTCTTCCTGGTTCAGTTTTGGTAGTTTATACATCTCTAGGGTGCATCCATTTCTTCCAGATTGCCAAATTTGCTGGCAAATAGTTGTTCATAATACGTTCTTATAATTGTGTGGATTTCTTTGGTGTTGGTTGTGATATCTCCTCTTTCATTCATGAATTTATTTATTTGGGTCCTTTCCCTTTTCTTTTTGATAAGTCTGGCCAGGAGTTTATTAATCTTATTAGTTCTTTCAAATAACTAGTTCCTATTTTCCTTGATTTGTTCTACTGTGGTTTTTTTAGGAGGGGGGATTCTATTTCATTGATTGCTCTGCTCTTCATTATTTCTCTTTTCCTGCTGGGTTTAGGCTTTCTTTGCTGGTCTTTCTCCAGATCCTTTTCGTGTTGGGTTATGTTGTGTAATTGAGACCTTTCTTGTTTCTTGAGAAAGGCTTGTATTGCTATATATTTTCCTCTCAGGACTGCTTTTGCTGTGTCCCACAGATTTTGAACCATTGTGTTTTCATTATCATTTGTTTCCATGATTTTTTTCAATTCTTCTTTAATCTTTTATTTGATCCATTCATTCTTTAGAAGGATGTTCTTTAGCTTCCATGTATTTGGATTCTTTCCAACTTTCCTCTTGTGATTGAGTTTTAGCTTCAGAGCATTGTGGTCTGAAAATATGCAGGGATGATCCCTATCTTTTGGTACCAGGTGAGACCTGATTTGTGACCCAGGATGTGATCTATTTTGGAGAATGTTCCATGTGCACTAGAGAAGAATGTGTATTCTGTTGCTTTGGGATGGAATGTTCTGAATATATCTGTGATGTCCATCTGGTCCAGTGTGTCATTTAAGGTCTTTATTTCCTTGTTGATCTTTTGCTTGGATGATCTGTCCATTTTAGTGAGGGGACTGTTAAAGTCCCCTACTATTATTTTATTATTGTTGATGTGTTTCTTTGATTTTGTTATTGATTGGTTTATATAGTTGGCTGCTCTCAATGCTCGATCTTCGTGTTGGACAGACTCTTTGAATATGATATAGTGTTCTTTCTCATCTCTTATTATAGTCTTTGGCTCAAAATCTAATTTATCTGATATAAGGATTCCCACCCCACCTTTTTTTGGTGTCCATTCGCATGGTAAATTGTTTTCCACCTCCTCACTTTAAATCTGGAAGTGTATTTGCTTCTAAAATGAGTTTCTTGTAGACAGCATATTGATTTTTTTAAAACTCATTCTCATACCCTGTTGTCTTTTGATTGGGGCATTTAGCCCAATTACATTCAGGGTAACTATTGAAAGACATGAATTTAGTGCCATGTATTACCTGTATGTTGACTGTTACTGTATATTATCTCTGTTCCTTTCTGATCTAATACTTGTAGGCTCTCTCTTTGCTTAGAGAACCCCTTTCAATATTTCCTTTTGAGCTGGTTTGGTGTTTACACAATTTTTTTTAACTTTTCCACTTTCTGTGTAGTGCTTGTGAGAAAGCGTTTCTGTCTCTGGCACACAGCCCCTTTTGAAGTCTCCAAACCCAGCAGATTCCTGCTGCTCTGCTTTTCTGGCAGATGAAGATGGGTCTCCCAGGATCTGCCACTTGTGGAGTCCCTCCTGAAAGAGCAGTGGCTTTACAGTGCCATGGATCATAGTTTAAGGTAACCCCGTGTTGAGAGCTCACTCCTTGGCTCCATCTCTGTAGCCAGCTTCCCTACTTTGATACCTGCAAGCTCTGCTACACTCCGACACCACTGATCCTTCTGTGACCCCATAGGTCCTGCAACCACAGTGTCCCCACAAGTTTCTCCACCCCTGTTTAGCTTCTTGTGTGATGTCCCTCAGTGGAGTAGATTTCTAAAAGTTCAGATTTTGTGCTCTGTTGCTCCAGTCCTTGCTGGGAGCCAACCCGACTCCCTATGGTCTATCTTCCTTTTGCATTGTTTTCACTTGCCTGCACCACTTCTGCCTTTCAGAAAGTGGTCAATTTTCTGTTTCTAGTAATGCCACTTTTCTTCTCTTCCATCTCCTACTGGGTTTGTAGGTGTTCAGAGTTGTTTGATAACTATCTAGCTGAACTCCTGTGACCTGATGTCATCTGAGTTTGCTACTCCTCCACCATCTTGACTCCGACTGTTCATTTGTTTTGTTGTGGGTTTTTGTTGGCTTTTTGCAGCTCTCCAGAAGTTTAGTGGAAAGCAAACTGCACCCATACCTCCACCTCAGAGAGAAGCCTCAGTCTGCTCCCCTCTGGGTGGTCCAGAACACAGAGACTCCCCCTCTGCAAACTCCACTGAATGGTGCAACCTCCCACAGGCAGTGTGCACCCCCAGGGTCATCCAAAGTGCCCACTTGTCCCTGCACCCCCGTGCCATTAAAACTGCAAGCTATTTTGGTCCAGGGAGCCCACTTCCAATTGCTGCATTTGCTGGACTGCTGTCTGGGGACCAGGCCCACACCACGCCACGGGGCGTGCTGAGGGATCCAAACCAGAGATCACGCTAAGTTCCTTCAGGTGCGGCTGGGAGCATCAGACCCATGGCTGGTCCTAGAGACCTCCAGTTAGTGCCCACTACAAGCTCTCTCAGGCACGGGCAGGGAGTATGGTCAAACCCCATTTGCACCATGTGTGCAGTGCCCAAATGGGTGTGGTTCTAGAGAGCGCCCACCAGACTCCCTCATGGGTGGGTGGGAGTGCACCCAGTTGAGCAGTGATGCAAGCAGCGCACAGCTTGGGGCTCAGGAACTGGAAATTGGAGGCTCTGCCTCACTCTTTCCAGCACGGATGTTGCTGGTGGTGGTTGTCCTGGGTCCATGGCCTTAGGCCCATGCCCATGATCATCTGATTCCACCAGTTGCCCTTAGGATCTTTTGCTCTTTTTGAGTGCTTTTAACCAGACTCCAAGTTAATGTTCATCCCCAACCACAGGGAACTTTCCTATTCCGGTATTACTTTCCAACTGGTTGTTTCTGGTGGCTCCCTCTCCCTTCTGTTTATCCTTTGATATCAGTCCAAGCTTTCCCACTGTTTTATCTCTCCACTGATGTCTTCTGCCCCTGTAGAGATCCGGCAGTGTTTAATCCTACATCTCAGGCTGATTTCATGGGTGTTCAAGTGTACTAGTAGATATTTAGCTCACTTTAGGGGGCCAGTTGAGACAGGGTCTCCTATATCTCTGCCATCTTCAGATTCCTTTTATTTATTTTTGTTTTAAGATTGCTGAGGGTAGAACTTCTAATATTATGTTGAACATAATATGTTAGACATCTCTGTCATGATGCTGACATTAGGGGAATAGATCTGTTTTTCCCCATTGAGGATGATATAACCCAGGTCTTTCATACATGGCTTTTGTGATATTGAGGTATGTTTCCTCTATTCCTATATTGCAGAGAGTGTTCATCAAGAAAGGATGCTTTTTTTGTCAAATGCTTTTTCTGCATCAATTGAGAAGATGATTTTTTTGTCCTTTCTTTTATTAATGTGGTGTATCATATTGATTTTTGGATGTGGATTCTCCCCTGCAATTCAGGAATAAATTTGATTTGGTTATGGTGAATAATCCTTTAAATGGACTGTTGGATCCTATTAGCTAGTATCTTATTGAGGACTTTTGTTTCCATGTTCATCAGGAATATTGTTCTGTAATTTCCATTTTAGTGGGGTCTTCATCTTGTTTTGGTATCAAGGTAATGCTGCACTCAAAGAATGACTTTGGAAGCTTTCCTTACATTTCTATTTTTTTAAACAGATTCAGAAAAATAGGTCTTAATTCTTCTTTAAATGTTTGGTAGAATTGCCCCGGGAAGACATCCAGCCCTAGAATCTTGTTTGTTGGGAAATTTTTTGTTACTAACTCAATTTCTTTGCTGATGATGTGTCTGTTTAGGTTTTCTGTTTCTTCTTGTTTCAGTGTGGTAGTTTATATGTTTTTAGGTATTTATCCAACTCTTCCAGATCACCTAAATTCTTGGCATATAATTTTTCATATTATTTTCTTAGAATTGTTTTATTTCCTCAGTATTGGTTGTGATTTCTCCTCTTCCATTCATGATTTTATTAATTTGTGTCGTTTCTCTGTTCTTTTTCATAAGTCTGACTAGGGTTTATCAATTTTTTAAAAATTCTTTCAATATACCAGCTCCTAGTTTCATTAATCTGTTCTATGTTTTTTTTTTTAAATTTGTATATCATCGATTCCTGCTCTAATCTTTATTAATTATCTTCTCTTGCTGAATTTAGGTTTTATTTGCCTTTTTTTCCCCAGCTTCTTTAGGTGTAAGTTTAGGCTGTGTATTTGAGATTTTTCTTGCTTCTCAAGGAAGGCCTCCATTGCTGTTAGTACCACCTGTTAGTACCACCTTTGCTGCACACAAAGGTTTTTAACTATTGCATTTTCATTTTCATGTGGTCCCATGTATTTTTAAAATTCTTCTTTAATTTCCTGGTCAACCCATTAATTCTTCAGTCAGATGTTCTTTAACCTCTATGTATTTGTGGTCATTCCAATTTTTTTTTCTTGTCAGTGACTTCATGTTTTATAGCATTGTAATCTGAAAATATGCATGGTATGCTTTGAAACTTTTTGTACTAGTCGAGACATGATTTGTGACCGAGGATGTGATGTATTCTGGCAAGTGTTCCATGTGCACTCGAGAAGAAATTGTATTCTTCTGCTTGAGGATGGAATGCTCTGAATGTATATCTTAAGTACCTCTGGTCCAGTGTGTCATTCAAAGCCTTCATTTCCTTGTTCATCTTCTGTTTAGATGATCTGTCTAGGGCTGTGAGTGGGTTGTTAATGTTCTCTACTGTCTTTGTGTCATTGTCAATGAGTTTCTTTAATTTTGTTTTGAGTTGGTTTGTATAATAGGCTGTGTCCAGGTTAGGGGCATAAATATTTACAATTGTTGGATTTTCTTGTTGTATAGACTTCTTTATTATGATACACTATCCTTCTACATCTCTTGTTACAGTCTTCGTTTTAAAATCTAGTTTGTCTGAATAGGGATCACTATTCCAGCCTTCTTTTGATGTCTATCATGATGATAAATTGTTGTCCACACCCTCACATTAAATCTGGAGGTGTCTTCGGGTTTAAAATGAGTCTCATATAAGCAGCATATTGATGGATCTTGTTTTTATCCATTCTGATACTTATGTCTCTTGGATGGAGCTTTTAGTCCATTTACATTCAGAATAATTCCTGAAAGGTATGAATTTAATGCCATTGTATTACTTGCAAAATCACTGTTCCTGTTAAATGTCTCTGTTTCTTTCTTGTCTTTGCTCAAAGCAACCCCTTTAATTTTTCTTGCAGGGCTGGTGTAGTGTTCACAAATTCTTTTAATTTTGGTTTGTCCTGGAAACTCTTTACCTCTACCATTCTGAATGACAACCTTACTCAACAAAGACTCTTGGCTCTGTATTTTTTCTCATTTTGTCTGTGAAATATGTCATGCAAATCATTTTTATCCTGCCAGGTCTCCCTAGACAGTTCTGCTTCCAGCATTATGTGTCTACCCTAGTAGGTCAAGGAACTCTTGTCCCAAGATGTTTTTAGGATTTTCTCTTTATCTTTGAAATTTGCAAGCTTCACTAGTATATGTTGAATTGTTCACTTTTTTTTTTTAAATTTTGCAGAGTGTTCTCTGCACTTCCTGGTCTTGAACATCTCTTTCCTTCCCCAGATTAGGAAAGTTCTCAGCTATATTTTTTTCAAATAATCTTTTGACCCTCTCTCCTACTCTTCATCTTCTAAGACCCCTGGTACGCCATTATCATTTCAAGTTATGGAGCTGCTGAATTCTCTAAACCTCCCTTTGTGATCTAAGTTTTCTTACCCTCTTCTTTTCAGATTCCTTATTTTCTGTCATTTTATTTTTCTATAACACTGATTCTGCTTTGTTTATCCTCATTTTTGTAGCCTTCCTGTGGAACTACATCTCAATGATAGAATTTTTAATTTCAATCTGACTACATTTTAATTATTTCGTTTGTACAGCAAGGAATTCTCTAGTGTCTTTAGTGCTTTTTTCAAGTCCAACTAGTATCTTTATAACTGCTGTTTAAATTCTAGTTCAGACATCTTACTTATATCCATATTAATTAAATCTCTTGAAATGAGTACTACCTCCTGTTCTTTTTTTTTTTTTCCTACCTCCTGTTCTTTCTTTTGGCACAAATATCTCCATTTCATCAGTTTGCTCATAGTGGAAAAGAAGAAAGACCTAAAAACAACAATAACAATAATAACAGATAAAAACAAAACAAAACAAAGAAATTAACAAAACCATAATTAGACGCTGGGTGTGTTTTGATCTGCTTATTAAAAGAAATAGATCCCAGAATAATAAAGAATGAAAAACTTACACATATGCATAAATAAAATAAATATAATAAAAGGAAACAAAAATAATGATGTATGTATACGTATACATAAAAATAAAAATTAAAAAATGCGCTAAAATAAAATTAAAAAACAGGAGAGTAAAGAAAAAAAAATAACACCCAAAGACTAAGAAAGAAAAATGGAAAGAATGTTATTTACAATTTTTCCCAAGAGCTGAAGGTTTGCATCCCTCTACGATCAGTAAAGTTGGTGCATACCAGTAGTTCGTGCTGGTCTTCTGGAGGAGGAGCCTGTTGCACTAATTCTCAGGTGGACTTCCCTCCCTTGTGCATAAGCCAGCGGCAGTGTAAATGGCTCTGGATTCTACCATATGGCACTATTTTCCTCCCTGAAGGTTTTTAGCACAGCTGGGTGGGATAAATATAACAGCACACCACTCTCTCATCCCAGAACTGATAGTTCACACCCCCAAACTTCAGTGAGCCCTCACAAAAAAAGCCAATCACTATTATCTCCCTGGATTCCATCAGAACTTTATGCTCACTAGGTCTTTGACCTGGTGGTTTTATCTCAGGCCTGTGGCAGTTTCAAAACCACAGATTTTGCAGACTCCTGCAGCAGAGACCTGTGATATTCTTCCCAAAGGAGTGAGGGGGGTGTACTCCTCCCAGGAAAGATGGTGCACAATTTTATATCAATTTACTGTTTTTGACAACATAGAGCAGAAAGCTAGCATCTAGAATTGCTGTTGTCAGTCAGCTTCTTCATTCTTATGCCTGGGAAGTCTGCCACACTCAGGCAGAAAATGTGCCTCCGGGGATCCTGAGACCATGCTGTCACACTTGGGATTCTCCCATACTTTGCCACCTGAGCACATTTAGTCCAGAGATGCTCCTCACTGTAACAGACTCCTAGAAGTTCCAGTTTTACATTCTGTGGCTTATATACTTTGCAGTCACCTCCTTAAGCAGGCTCCCACCACCCTCTCCTACTGTATCCTCAGCTATACCATCTCAGACTCAAGTCTCCACACATCCTACCTTCCAAGAGGAGGTCACTTTTCTACTTGTAGACTTATAGCATTTGTTTTCTCAGACCTCCAATTGATTTCTCAGTTGTTCAGAATAATTTGATATTACTAGCTGTATTTGAAGGATGAGACAAAATTTGGGTTCCCCTAGTCCTCTGCCATCTTATTCCTTCTACTGTTGCATTCTGTATGATAGTAATGAAGCATCAGAAAGGGAATTAGAAAAAAGTTTCATTTACAATTTCAACAAAAATAATACAATATTTAGGAATGAAGCCAGCCAAAGAAGTGAGAGACCTGTACTCTGAAAACTGTGCAATACTGATGAAAGATATTAAAGATAACACAAAGAAATATAAGGACATTCCATGCTCATGGATCAGAAGAACAAATACTTTTAAAATGTCTATTCTACCCAATGTAATGTGCACATTTAATGCAATCCCTATTAAAATGCAGCCAGCATTTTTCAGAGATCTAGAACAAACAATCCTAAAATTTACTATCCCAAATAGCCAAAACAATCTTGAAAAGAAAAGCAAATATGGAGGTATTACAATTCCAGACTTCATGTAGTAAGGCAAAACCATAATAATCAAAACATTATTGCACTGACACGTATTACAATTCCAGACTTCATGTAGTAAGGCAAAACCATAATAATTAAAACAGTATTGCACTGACACAAAGCATGCACATAGATTAATGGAACAATATAGAAAACCCAGAAGTAATCCCACAATTATATGGTCAATTAATCTTTGACAAAACAGGAAGGAATATCTAATGAGAAAAGGACAGTCTCTTGAACAAATGGTGTTGGGGAAACTGGTCAGCAAAAGAATGAAAGTGGACCACTTTTACACCATACAAAAAACCAATTCAAAATAGATTAAAGACCTAAATGTAAGATCTGAAACCATAAAAATTCTAGATGAGAGCACAGGCAGCAATGTCTCTATCACCCTAAGCAAAAATTTTCTAGATATGTCTCCTGAAGCAAGGGAAATAAAACTAAAAATAAACTATTGGAACTACATCAGAATAAAGAACTTCCACACAGTGAAGTAACACACACACACACACACACACACACACACACACACACACACACACACCAAATACTGAATGGGAAATATGTTTGCAAATGACATACTTAATAAAGGGCTAGTATCTAAAATATATTAATATAAGTAACTCAACATCAAAAAAGAATGTTCTAATTTTAAAAACGAGCAGAAGACATGAATACACATTTCTCCAAAGAAGACATACGATGGCCAACAGATATATGAAGGGATGTTCAAAATAATTAATTATCTGGGAAATTCAAGTCAAAACTACAATGAAATACTACCTCACATTTGTCAGAATGGCTACACACACACACACACACACACACACACACACACACACACACACGAGGGAACAAGTGTTGATGAGGATGTGGAGAAGCAGGAACCTTGTTGTGCTTCTTCTGGGAATGTAAACTGGTGGGGTCGTTCTGGAAGACACTATGGAGGTTGTTCAAAAATTTAAAAACAGAAGTATCCTATGATCCAGTAATTGTAATAGATGACATTTACCCCAAAATCCAAGTACAGTAATTCAAAGGGATACATGCACCCCTGTGTTTATAGCAATACCCACATTATAGAAGACCAAGTGTCTGTCAGTCGATGAATAGGTAAGAATATATGGAAATAAGTATAAATCAGCAATGAAAAATGAAATTTTTAACTCCAAGGATATGGATGGAGCTAAAGAGTATAATGCCAAGTGAAATAAGTCGGTCAAAGAAAGACAAATACCCTATGATTTCACACATATGTGGAATTTTAAAAATAATACAAAAGAGAAAATGAAAAAAAAAGACAAATCATGAAACAGTTTCATTTCTAACTTCATTTTATATTTTTATTTGAATTCTATTAGCCAACATATAGTACATAATTAGTTTCAGATGTAGAGTTTGGTAATTCATCAGTTGTATATAACACCCAGTGCTCATCACATCACATGCTTAATGACTGTTTGGCAGTTACCCCATGCCCCCTCCCACCTCCTCTACAACAACCCTGTTTGTTTCCCATAGTAAGAATCTCTCATTGTTTGTTTCTCTCTCTCTCTCTGATTTCTTCCCATTCCACTTTCCCTCTCTTCCTCTGTGATGCTCTGTGCTATTTCTTATATTCTATATATGAGTGAATCCATATGATAATTCTCTTTCTCTCACTGACTTATTTCATTCAGCATAGTATCCTCTAGTTCCATCCATATCAACATGAATGGTAAGAATTCATCCTTTCTGATGGCTGAAATACATACACACACACACACACACACACACACACACACACACACACACACACACTTTCTTTACCTATTCATCTGTCCATGGACATCTAGGCTTCTTCCACAGTTTGGCAATTGTGGACATTGTTGCTATGAACATGGGATGTGGGGGCCCTTTTAGATCAATACATTTATATCTTTGTGGTAAATACCCATTAGTGCAATTGTTGGGTCATAGGGTAGCTCTATTTTTAGCTTCTTGAGGAACTTCCATACTGTTTTCTAGAGTGTCTGTACCAGGTTGCATTCACACAAACAGTGTAAAATTGTTCACTTTTCTTGTCATCCTCACCAACACATGCTGTTTCTTGACTTGTTAATTTTAGGCATTCTGACTGGTGTGAGGTGGTGCCTCAGTAGGGTTTTGATTTGTATTGTCCTGATGCCAAATGATGTGGAGCATTTTTTCATGTCTTTTGGCCATGTGTATGTCTGCTTTGGCGAAATGTCTGTTCATGTTCTCTGCCCATTTTTTTAAAAGATTTTATTTATTTATTTGATAGACAGAGATTGCAACTAGTCAGAGAGGCAGGCAGGGAGAGAGAGGAGGAAGAAGGCTCCCTGCTGAGCAGAGAGCCCGATGTGGGGCTTGATCCCAGGACCCTGGGATCATGACCTGAGCTGAAGGCAGAGGCTTTAACCCACTGAGCCACCCAGGCGCCCCCTCTGCCCATTTTTTGACTGGATTATTTGTTTTATTTGATGTTGAGTTTGACAAGTTCTTTATACACCTTGGATACTAGCCCCTCATCTGATATGTATCTTGCAAATATCTCCTCCCATTCCATAGGTTGCCTTTTAATTTTATTGACTGTTTCCTTGGCTGTGAAAAAGATTTTTATCTTCAGGAAGCCCCAGTAGTTCGTTTTTGTTTTTGTTTCCCTTGCATTTGCTGATGAGGCTGATGTGTCTAGGAAGAAGTTGCTGCAGCTGAGGTTGAAGAGGTTGCTGCCTCTTTTCTCCTTTAAGATTTTGACAGAGTCATGTCTCACATTTAGGTCCTACATCCATTTTGATTTTATCTTTGTGTATGGTGTTAAGAAAATAGTCCAGTTTTATTCTTCTACAAGTGGCTGTCCAGTTGTCTCAACGCCATTTGTTGAACAGACTTTTTTTTTCCCATTGGATAATCTCTCCTGCTTTTTTGAAGATTAGTTGCCCATAGAGTTGAGGGTCCACTTCTGGGTTCTCTATTTTGTGCATTGACTAGTGGGTCTCTTTATATGTCAGTACCATATTGTCTTGATTACAGCTTTGTAATATGGCTTGAAGGCTGGCATTATGATGCCACCAGCTTTGCCCTTCTTTTTCAACATTACTCTGGCTATTCAGAATCTTTTTTAGTTCCTATTTGGACAGGGATTGCATTGAATGTGCAGATTGCTTTGGGAAACATAGATACTTTAGCAATATTGGTTCTCCCAATAAATGAGTGTGTAATGTTTTTCCATCTCTTTGGGTCTTCCTCAATTTCTTTCATACATATTCTGTAGTTTCTCATGTACAAATCCTTTACCTCTTTGGTTAGGTTTATTCCTAGATATCTTATGTTTCTTGGTACAATTGTAAATGATATCAATTCTATAATTTCATTTCTTTAGCCTTATTGTTAGTGTAAAGAAATGCAACTGATTTCTTGTATTGATTTTGTATCCTGTCATGCTGCTGAATTGCTGTATGAGTTCTAGCAATCTTGGGATGGAAATTATTGGGTTTTTCACATAAAGTATCATGTCACCTGCAAAGAGTGAGAATTTGACTTCTTTTTGCCAATTTGAATAACTTTTATTTCTTTCTGTTTCCTGATTACTGAAGTTAGGGCTTCTAGTGCTAGGTTGAAGAACAGTGGTGAGAGTGGATATCCCTGTCATGTTCCTGACCTTAAGGGAAAAGGTCTCAATTTTTCCCCATTGAGAATTATATTTACTGTGGGCTTTTCATATATGGCTTTTATGATCTTGAGGTATGTTCTCTCCATCCCTAAACTGTGGAGAATTTTATTTTTTAAATGCTGTATATTTTAAAAATACTTTTTTGTGCATCAATTGAGAAGATAATATGGTTCTTGTCCTTTCATTTGTTAATGTGAATTATTACGTTGATTGATTCACAGATGTTGTACCATCATTGCAGACCAGGAATAAATCCTCCTTGGTTGTGGTGAATAATCCTTTTAATGTACTGTTCTCTTAGTGAGAAATTTGGTATCTAGTTCATCAAGGATATTAGTCTTTAATTCTTTTCAGTGGAGTCTTTGTCTGGTTTTGGGATCAAGGTAATATTGGCCTCATAGAATGAGTTTGGAGGTTTTCCTTCCATTTCTATTTTTTGAAATGCCTTCAGAAGAATAGGTATTAATTTTTCTTTAAATGTTTGGTAGAATTCCCCTGGGAAGCCATCTGGCCCTGAACTCCTGTTTTTTTTGTTTGTTTGTTTTGGTTTTGTTTTTTTTTTTTTTTGAAGTTTTTCATTACTGCTTCAATTTCCTTGCTGTTTATGGATATATTCTGATTTTCTATTTCTTCCTATTTCAGTTTTGGTAGTTTATATGTTTATAGGAATCTATCCACTTCTTCCAGATTGCCTAATTTACTGGCTTGTTTATGCTCACAGTACATAATACATAGTACTCTGCTTATTTAAGAATGTACATAGTATTTATGCCAATACCATGCTGTCTTGGTAATCACAGCTTTGTAATATAGCTCAAAATCAGGCAACATGATGCTCCCAGCTTTATTTTTCTTTTTCAACATTTCTTTGCATATTTGGGGTCTTCCAGCATTTTGAAAAATGCTATTGGTATTTTGATTGGGATGGCATTGAAAGTATAGATTGCTCTATAGACATTTTATATAGACATTTTAACAATAATTATTCTTCCAATCCATGAAAATGGAAAGTATTTCCATCTTTTTTTTTTTTTTCAATTTTTTCCATAAGTGTGCAGTAGTTTCTAGAGTACAGATCCTTTACCTCTTTGGTTAGGTTTATTCCACGATATCTTATCAGTTTTTGTGTTGTTGTAAATTGAATCCACTCCCTAATTTCTCTTTCTACAGCTACATTGATAGTGTATAGGAAAACAACTGATTTCTGTGCATTGAATTTTGCATACCGCCAAATTAATACAGAATGGTATTGGCAGAAAAACAGACACATAGATCAGTGAAACTGAATAGCGAGCCCAGATATGGACCCTCAATTCTATGGTCAAATAATCTCCCACAAAACAAGAAAAAAAAATCCAAAGGAAAAACAAGTGTATCTTCAATAAATGGTTCCAGGAAAATTGAACAGCTCTATGCAGAAGAATGAAACTCGACTATTTGCTTATATCATACACAAAGATAAACTCAAAGTGGATAAAAGACCTCAAAGTAGGATAGGAATCCATCAAAATCTTAGAGGAGAACATAAGCAGTAACCTCTTTGACATCAACTACAACTTCTTTCAAGACACATCTCCAAAGACAAGGGAAACAAAAGCAAAAATGAACTTTGGGACTTCATCAAGATCAAAAGCTTCTGCACAGCAAAAGAAACTTTCAACAAAACAGAGAGGAAACCTACAGAATGGGAGAAGATATTTGAAAATGACACTATAGATAAAGAACTCTTATCTAAGATTTATAAAGAAGTTCTCAAATTCAACACCCCCCCCCCAAGAAAATAGTCAAGTCAAAAAATTCACAGAAGACATGAACAGACACTTCTCCAAAGAAGACATACAAATGGCAAGGAGACACATGAAAACCTGTTCATTTCATTAGCCATCAGAGAAATTAAAATCGAAACCATATTGAGATACCACCTTACACCAGTTAGAATGGCAAAAATTGACAAGGCGAGAAACGATAAAGTTTGGAGATGTTGTGGGGAAAGGAGAACCCTCTTACACTGTTGGTTGGAGTGCAAGGTGGTATAGCCACTTTGGAAATCAATGTGGAGTTTCCTCAAAAAGTTAGAAGTAGAACTACCCTATGATCAGCAATTGCATTACTGGGTATTTACCCCAAAGATGCAGATGTACTGTAAAGAAGGTCCACATCAATGTTCATAGTTACAATGTCCATGATAACCAAACAGTGGAAAGAGCTGAGATGTCCTTCGACAAATGGATGGATAAAGCAGATGTGGCCCATATATACAATGGTATATTATTCAGACCACAGAAAGGATGAATACCCAACTTTTGCATCAACATAGATAGAACTGGTGGAGATTAGGCTAAGTGAAATAAGTCAAGCAGAGAAAGTCAATTATCATATGGTTTCACTTATTTATGGAACATAAGGAATAGCATGGAAGACATTAGGAGAAGGAATGGAAAAGAAGGGGGACAATCAGAGTGGGAGATGAACCATGAGAGACTATGGACTTTGGGAAACAAACTGAAGGTTTTAGAGTGAAGGAAGGTGGGGGGATGGGTTACCCGGTGATGGATTTGAAGTAGGGTATGTATTGCATGGAGCACTGGGTGTTATATGCAAACAATGAATCATGGAACACTACTTCAAAAACTAATGATATAATGTATGGTGACTAACAATGTAAAAACAAATATACAGGAGGAGGGAGACTAGATGGCAGAGAAGTAAGATGCACTATTTCAACTGGTCACCTAAGGTGAGCTGATTATCTACTAAAGAACTCTGATCACCCATGAAAGCAAACTGAGATTAGAATTATACACTTCAGGATCTCTACTGGGGCAGAAGATGCCTGTGGACAGGTAAAGCAGAGTGGGAACATCAGACTGATGTTGGAAGAAAAACAAAAGGGGAGAGCCATCAGAAGTGACCCACTGGAAAGGAATACCCCAATACAAGAGTGCCCTGTGATTGGGGACGAGCATTAACTTGGAGTCTGGTTGAAAGCACTCAAAAAGAGCAAAAGATCTTAAGGGGAAATTGGTGGAATTGGGTGGTTAGGGACATGGGTTTAAGCCCATGGACCCAGGAGGGCCACCGCTGGTGCTGAGCCAGAGAGAGTATGGCAAAAATGTCAGGCATTGGTCCCTGAGCCACTGACACCTGTGAGAGCGTCTGGGTGGAAGCTCACATGAGATAGTCTGGTGTGGATACCAGCCAGCACTCTCTAGAACAGCAGGCTTTTGCACTCTGAATGCGCACTCTGGTACCAGGGTCTGAGTCACACTCCACACCCTCCCCTGAGAGAGGTCCCTGCAGGCCCTAAGCAGTGCTCTCTAGGACCGGCTGGGAGTCCAAATACTCCCAGCCCTGGCTGACAGAAAAATCTCAGTGTGTTGTCTCTGGTTGGGATCTCTCTGATGGTCTGGACCTGTCCAGGCAGCTGCAGTGGAGGGAGCCACTGGGGGCCAGCTCTCTGGACTAGTACTTCTTGTGGTTTTGGTGGCACCTGGGTGGAGGCGGGAGATCCTGCAGTCCCTGAGACTGTGACTGGGGACATGCTCTGCCAGAGGCAGAGGGGGAGTTTATGTGCTCTGGAGTGCCCAGAGGGGAACGGACTGGGGATTCTCTCTGAGATGGAGGTCTGGGTGCAGCTTTCTTTCCTCTAAACCCCCAAAGAACCACCAAAAGCCAGAAATGGGAGAAAAAAATCTCCAGAGAACAAAAGCCTAAAAAACTGGTTTCCTCAGAGCCCAGCCCCTTGATAGGGAGCAGGAGGACTCAGCTCTAGCAAGACTGCCTGAAAAACCACTTGGCAGGCCACTCCCCCAGAAAGCCAGCCAAAACAAAACAAAACAAAAAACAAGAGGACAACCACCACTACTTCATAGATACAACTTTTCTTTTTAGTTTGTTCCCACTATTCTTGTTCTTTTCATTAAAAAAAAATTAACCTATTTACCATCACAATGAGATGTTCAGTAAAAATTCCATAATTACCTTTTAACTTGAACTTTTTTGACACATATACCTGTGTTTCTCTTTTGCTTCTCTATTTTTTTTAAATATTCATCTAGAGATAAGCTTCAGGGTAATCTTCTTTCCCCAGTCAATACTATCCCTATATATAAACCACTTTTAATCCCCCTTTATCTCAGGAAAGTTGAGTCATTTAACAAAGCTATTAAGATACACCCAGGAAGAATCAAAATAACATTTCTTGCCCACACTGAGAATTTATAACCTCCCTCCCATCTTTTTCTTCTGTCAGTGTTTCTGTGTATTTGTTTTTGTCCTGGTAGTATATAAATCTTACACTTGGGGGTTCATTTTGGCTGGATTCTTTTTTTTCCTTGTCATTTACATTTGTCGGTCTTTTCACTTGTTTGTTTTTGTTTGTACACGTTATAAATCTTACCTTTGGAGCTCATTCGGGCTGGGTCTTCTCTTTCATTTTATTTTATTTTATTTTTCTTTATTTTATTTTATTTTTTCCTCTCTCTCTTGCTCACTCTCTCTCTCTCCCTCTTTCTCTTTTTTCTTTCTTCTTTCTTTTTGGTGGGGACTTCTGCTTCTCAGAGGTGTTCCAGTGTGCACCTTGCCTGGACCATAGTTGATACATTCAGGTACACATCCCCTCAGCCATCTCTCACCAAAATGACTAGGAGGAGGAATGCCAACTGAGGAAAAATTCAGAGACTATGCCCTCTCCATCAGAGCTATTGGATATGGACATAAACAGTGTGTTGGAAAGGGAATTCAGGCTACCAATTATCCAGGCAATGGCTAGGTTGGCAAAGGTCTTTAATAACAAAATGGAATTGATTAGGGCAGAAGTGAAAACCACCAGGGAAGATGTTAACAATGCTCTCAATGAGTTCCAATCTAGTCTAAATTCTCTAACAGCTAGGGTAACCGAGGCAGAAGATAGAATTAGTGATCTAGAGGAAAAACTGCTAGAGAAAAGGGACCAAGAGGAGGCCTGAAAGAAACAGCTTAGAAGCCATAAAAACAGAATTAAGGAAACAAATGATGCCATGAAACTTTCCAAGATCAGAATTATTTGAATCCCTGAGGGGTAGGAGAAAGAAAGGAGACTAGAGGATATAGTTGAACAAATTCTCCATGAATATTTTCCCAATATGTCGCATGGAACTGGTGTTCATGTCCTAGAGGCAAAAAGGTCTACCCTAAGGTAATAGAATCTAGGAAGACGTCGAGACACCTGGTTGTGAAACTGATGAATCATAATTTTAGACAGGATCTCTTGAAAGTAGCTAGGGGGAAGAGATTCCTTACATACAGAGTAAAGCCCATCAGAATAACATCAGACCTGTCCACAAAAACCTGGCAAGCCATAAAGAGCTGGCAAGATGTATTCAGGGCAATATATGAGAAGAGCAAGCAGCCAATAATACTTTATCCAGCAAGACTGACATTCAAAATGGATGGAGAGATAAAGATCTTCCAAGATGGGCAAGGTTTAAAAGAGTATGCGACCACCAAGATGGCACTATAAGAAATATTAAGGGGGCTTCTATAAACGAGGGAAAAAAAACAAGAATATCATTGAACAGAAATTTATAGAGCCAATCTATAGTAAGAAGACTTCACAGGTAACATGATGTCAATAAAAACGTATCTCTCAATAATCACTCTCAACATGAATGGCTTAAATGCACCCATAACATGGCACAGGGTTGTAGATTGGATAAAACGACAGGACCCATCCATATATTGTCTACAAAAGACCCATTTTGAACCTAAGGATACATCCAACTGAAAGTGAAGGGATGGAAAAGCATCTTTCATGCCAATGGGCCTCAAAAGAAGGGTGGGGTGGTGATTCTCATATCAATTAAATTAGATTTTAAACTAAAGACTGTCAGCAATACAAAAGGACACTACAGCGTTCTTAAAGGGTCTATCCACCAAGAAGTTCTAACAATTGTAAATATTTATGCCCCAAATATAGGAGCAGCCAACTACATAAGACAACTGTTAATCTACATAAAGAGTCATATTGATATGAATATTTCATTCATATGAATATGAATTTCCTGCATATTCTCAGATCACAATGCTTTGAAACTGGAGCTCAACTGCAAGAAAAAGTTTGGTAGGAATTCAAACACCTGAAAGCTAAAAACTACCTTGCTTAAGAATGTTTGGACCAACCAGTAAATCAAAGAACTTAAACAATTCATGGAAACCAATGGGAATGAAGACACTTCAGACCAAAACCTATGGCATATAGCAAAGGCAGTCCTAGGGGAAATATATAGCCATCCAAGCCTTCCTCGAGAAAATGGAAAAACCCAGAATACATCAGCTGTCTTTGCACCTTAAGGAACTGCAGAATCAAAAATAAATTAAGCCAACTCCACACACAAGAAGGGAAATAATCAAGATTAGAGCATAGATCAATGAGGTAGAAACTAGAGATACAGTAGAATGTATCAACGAAACTAGAAGTTAGTTTTTTGAAAGAATCAATGAGCTCAATAAACCATTTTCCAAAATAATCCAAAGGAAGGGAGAGAAGAACAAATTAATGAAATTATTAATGAAAAGGGAGAAATCACAACTAGCACCAATGAAATAGCAACAATCATCAGAAGTTATTATCAACAGTTATATACCAATAAGTTAAGCAACCTAGATGAAAGGGATGCATTCCTGGAAAACTATAAACTTCCAAAATTGAATCAGGAAGAAATTGATACATGAATACACCAATATTTAGTAATGAGACTGAAGCAGGGAACAAAAACCTCCCAAAAAACAAGAGCCCAGGACCTGATGGATTCCCTGGGGAATTCTACCAAGCATTCAAAGAAGAAATGATACCTATTCTCCTGAAGCTGTTTCAAAAAATTGAAGCAGAAGGAAAACTTCCAGACTCTTTTCATGAAGCCAGCACTATCCTGATCCCCAAATCAGGCAAAGACCCCACCAAAAAGGAGAATTGCAGACCAATATCCCTGACGAATATGGATGCCAAGTTTCTCAACAGGATCCTAGCTGATATGATCCAACAGTATATTAAAAAGATTATCCACCATTACCAGGTGGGATGTATCCCTGGGTTGCAAGGATCGTTCAACATTCACAAATCAATGTGATAAAACAAATCAATAAGAGAAGAGAGAACCACATGGTCCTCTCAATGGATGCAGTAAAATCATTTGACAAACTACAGCATCTGTTCCTGATTAAAATGCTTCAATGTATAGAATAGAGGGAACATTCCTTAATTTCACTAAATCTATCCATGAAAAACCCACAGTGAATATCATCCTCAATGGAAAGCCGTATGTCATAAGACTGTCTTTTTGCATCCCAAAGATTTTGAACATTTGTGTTTTCATTTTTTTGTTGTTTCATTTTTATTTTTAGCTCTACTTTAATTTCCTGGTTGAACATTTGTGTTTTCATTTTTATTTTTATTTTTACTTCTACTTTAATTTCCTGGTTGACCCATGCATTCTTATTATTTTTCTGATTAGTTAACCAGGATATAGTATACAATACATTATTTATTTATTTATTTATTTATTTATTTATTTATTTATTTTTCTGATGATATAATACATGTTCAAAATCTTTGGGATGCAAAAAGACAGTCTTATGACGTAAGGCTTTCTCAAGAAACAGGAAAAGTCTCAAATACATAAGCTATCCTTTCATGTAAAGTACCTTTCATGTAAAGTAAGGGGAAAGAGACCAACAAATAAAGCCTAAACCA
Organism: Meles meles; assembly: GCF_922984935.1. Taxonomy (NCBI): domain Eukaryota; kingdom Metazoa; phylum Chordata; class Mammalia; order Carnivora; family Mustelidae; genus Meles; species Meles meles. Next base: position 53,952,733 of record NC_060087.1, read on the forward strand.
AGCAGGAGAAGAGAGATAATAAAGATCAGAGCAGAGTGGGAATAAGCTGACAGCCTTCCCTTTGAGATCAGTAACACAACAAGAATGCCAACTCTCACCACTCTTGTACAGCATAGTAGTGGAAGTGCTGGCAACAGTAATCAGACAACAAAGAGAATGAAACTTGATTTGTGACCCAATGTGTGATGTACCCTGGAGAGTGTTCCATGTTCACATGAGAAGAATGTGTACTTTGTTGCTTTAGGATGGAATGCTCTGTATTTATCTGTTTAGTCCATCTGGTCCAGTGTGTCATTCAAAGTTTGTTTCCTAGTTCATCTTCCTCATAGATGATTTGTCCATTGTTGTGAGTGGGTAGTTAAAGTTCCCTACTATTGTATTAATATCAATGTTTTTCTTTAATGTGGTTATTAATTGGTTTATATAACTGACTGCTACCATGTTTATGAGCACAAATATTTACAATAGTTAGATCATCTTGTTGGATAGCACCTTTACACATGATATAGTGTCCCTTTTCATCCCTACTACAGTCTTTGGTATATAATCAAATTGGTCTGATGTAAGAATTGTTACCCCAGGTTTCTTTTGAGGTTTATTAATATGATAAATTGTTTTCCACCCCCTCACTTTCAATCTGGAAGTATCTTTGGGTCTAAAATGTGTCTCTTGTAGACAGCGTAAGTTTGGGTCTTGCTTTTTTATCCAATCTGATACCCTGTGTCTTTTGATTGAAGCATCTAGCCCATTTACATTCAGAATAACTATTGAAAGATACAAATTTAGTGCCATTGTATTACTTGTAAATTCCCTTTTTCTGTAGACTGTCTTTGCGTCTTTCTGGTCTATGTTACTTTTGGACCCTCTCTTTGCTTACAGGATCCTGCTTAATATTTCTTGCACGGATATTTTAGTGATCATAAATTGCTTTATTTTCTGTCCTGGAAGCACTTTATCTCACCTTTCACTCTGAATGACAGCCTTGCTGGATAAAATAGTTTTGGCTCCATGTTTTTTCTCATGTATTTCTCTGAATATATCATTCCAGTCCTTTTGGGCCTACCAGGTGTCTGGATAAGTCCTCTGCCAGTCTAATCTTTCAAACCTTGTACTTTAATGACTTCTTGTCTTGA